>NW_027591652.1:0-79366 GCF_964213995.1 Mustelus asterias | reverse complement strand
AGGAGATTCAGAAAGCGTCAATTAGATTGTGTCTCTTTGCAGAAGGTGAGTATTTCACAGGAGATGCCTTGAGATAAAGGAAAGTTTTACCAATGTCTGCGTAACTTTCAAAGTCTCCAGACGCATGAAGGGGGCAGAGATTTTGTAATATTCAGAGCAGGAGATGCCAGACAATCACAGAATTGAAGATGTGAGGCCATCTCTTGTTTCTGAATGTCAATCTGTAGCTTTTAAACTTTAGTCCTGGGCTAATCATTCCAAGTTTGCAATCCCACACTTTGCTGTTGTGAATTTTGAGTTGTAAATTTTCTGAAATTGATTCTGTAATAAAAATCCCTGCAGGATGCAATGATTCCCATTCTGTCTGCTGCTGCAAAGCCCCAGTTTGTGTCTCAGTTTCACTCTTTATCAACCACTTAAGATCCAAGAGTCATAGAATTCCTACACTGCAGAATGAGGCCATTCAGCCCAACAAGCCTGCCCCAACAATAATCCCACCCAGGCCCGAATCCCCCTGACCCTCAGGGGCAATTTAGCAAACATGCAAACTCCACACAGTCACTCGAGGCGGGGAATCGAACCCAGATCCCTGGCGCTGTGAGTCAGCAGTGCTAACCACTGTGCCACCGTGTCGCCCGGTGATGAGACAGAACGTTTGCCAAAGTGCACAGAAATAGGCAGCATTGTCAGCATTTTAGCTGGAAGCTTCAAATGACAAAGGGATCTTAATAGTAGAGTCACAGAATCCCTGCAGTGCAGAAGGAGACCATTCAGCCCATCGAGTCTGTACTGACTCTCTGACACAGCATCTTGACCCAGCCCTATCCCCGTAACCCCACACATTTACCTTAATCCACCTAACTACACAGTTCTGGACAGTAAATGGCAATTTACTGTGTCCAATCCACCTCACCTTCACAGCTTTGGAATACACTGGCACGGATTTAGAAATGGTTAAAGGACAGAAAACAGAGCTGAGGTACAAATGGGTCATTTTCAGGGTGGCAGGCTGTGACCAGCGGCTTATCACAAGGATCAGTCCGCGGGAGCCCAGCTATTCACAATCCATATCATTGATTTGGACGTTTGGGATCAAATGTAATATTTCCCAGTTTGTACATGACATGAAAGCAGGTGGAAGTGTGAGTTGTGAGGAGGATGTTGACTCTTCAAGGGGATGTGGGAGA
This sequence comes from Mustelus asterias, assembly GCF_964213995.1. Taxonomy (NCBI): domain Eukaryota; kingdom Metazoa; phylum Chordata; class Chondrichthyes; order Carcharhiniformes; family Triakidae; genus Mustelus; species Mustelus asterias. Next base: position 78,179 of record NW_027591652.1, on the reverse strand, counting down.
GGCTGAATTAGTGGTGAAACCACACACAGTGTTGTGGACAGTTTTATCCTCTTACCTAAGGAAAGATATTCTTGTCATAGAGAGACTTCAATGAGGTTTCACTGCATTAATTCCTGGGATGGAGGGAGTGTCCCCTGAGGAAAGATTAAATAGACTGGACTTTTATTTTATGCACTTTGGAAAAATGAGAGGTGATCTCATTCAAACTCAGACAATTCTTACAGGGCTCAGCAGGGTAGAGTCAGAGGTTTACAGCATGGAAACAGGCCCTTTGGCCCAACTTGTCCAATGCCAACCAGATTTTACCATTAAGCTAATACCAATTGCCTGCATTTGGCCCACATCCTTCCATGCAAATCTTACCAATATAACTGTCTAAATTGTACCCGCCGCTACTACAACATCTGGCAGCTTGTTCCAATCCCCCACCACCCTATGTGTGAAAAGAATTGCCCTCTGGACTCTCATCCCACTCATCTGAAACTTATGTCCTCTAGTTTTAGACTCCCCTCCCTTTTGGAAAAGATGTTGACGAGCTTATCAAAGAACAAAGAGAATTACAGCACAGGAACAGGCCCTTCGGCCCTCCAAGCCTGCACCAACCATGCTGCCCGACTGAACTAAAACCCCCTACCCTTCCGGGGACCATATCCCTCTATTCCCATCCTATTCATGTATTTGTCCAGACGCTCCGTAAAACTCACTATCGTATCTGCTTCCACTACCTCCCCCGGCAGCGAGTTCCAGGCACCCACCACTCTCTGTGTAAAAAACTTGCCTCGTACATCTCCTTTCAACCTTGCCCCGAGCACCATAAACCTGTGCCCCCGAGTAATTGACACTTGCACCCTCGGAGAAAGCTTCTGACTATCCACTCTGTCCATACTCCTCATAATCTTGTATACTTCCATCAGGTCTCCCCCCCCCCCCCCAACCTCCGTCGTTCCAGTGAGAACAAATCAAGTTTCTCCAACCTCTCCTCATAGCTAATGCCCTCCATACCAGAGGCAACATCCTGGTAAATCTTTTCTGAACCCTCTCCAAAGCTTCCACATCCTTCTGGTAGTGTGTCGACCAGAATTGAACACGATATTCCAAGTGCGGCCGAACTGAGATTATATAAAGCTGCTATATCCATGCCCTCATTATTTTAGAATAGAATAGAATAGAAACCCTACAGTGCAGAAGGAGGCCATTCGGCCCATCGAGTCTGCACCGACCACAATCCCACCCAGGCCCTACCCCCACATATTTACCCGCTAATCCCTCTAACCTACGCATCCCAGGACTCTAAGGGGCAATTTTTTTTTTTTTAACCTGGCCAATCAACCTAACCCGCACATCTTTGGACTGTGGGAGGAAACCGGAGCACCCGGAGGAAACCCACGCAGACACGAGGAGAATGTGCAAACTCCACACAGACAGTGACCCGAGCCGGGAATCGAACCCGGGACCCTGGAGCTGTGAAGCAGCAGTGCTAACCACTGTGCTACCGTGCCGCCCTCTACAAGACCACCCCTAAGCCTACTCAAGGGAAAAAAGTCCCAGACTATCCAGCCTCTCATTATAACTCAAACCAATAGGACCCCGTAGTTTAAACTAGATCGGTTGTGGGGAGGGGATAAAAATGAGGTGACTGAGAGTGAGGAAGGTAGCTCGCAAGCAGAGAAGGGTTATGGGCAGTGCAAGAGGGCGGATGGACAGGGAATAGAGAAGGGGAGAGCTCAGACCTAAGGATTGAGATGTGTTTACTTTAATGCCAGGAGTATAGTGAGTAAAGGGGATGAGCTCAGAGCGTGGATCGATGCCTGAAAGTGTGATGTGGTGGCCATTACGGAGACTTGGATGTCTCAGGGACAGGACTGGATACTCCAGGTGCCGAGATTCAGATGTTTCAGGAAGGACGGGGAGGGAGGCAAGAGAGGGGGTGGAGTGTCTGAAATATTAAAAATATTCTGAAACCCTTTCAAAGTGAAATTAAGGAACACTTCTTCACACAAAGGGTGTTCTCGAATCACAGAACAGCAGGAGGCCATTCGGCCCATCATGTCTGCCCCGATCCCGGAAGAGCCACCCAGCGAGTCCCATTCTCCAGCCCTGTCTCCTCAGCCCCCTAAATCAATCACTTTCAAATATGTATCCGGCTCTCTTTTGAATCCTCCTATGGAATCTGCCTCCACCTCTCTCCCAGGCAGCGCATTCCAAATCCTAACAACTCTCCGAGTAAAGAAGTTTCTCCTCATCTCACTCCCAGCTCCCTTTCTGACCATCTTGAAATTGTGACCCCTTCGTCACTGACACACCAACGAGTGGAAACAGAATATCCTTCTTCACCCTGTCAACATTGTTCATCATTCTGAACACCTCGATAAGGTCACCTCTCAATCTTCTCTGCTCCAAGGAGAATAAGGCCAATTTCTCTCATCTTTCCTTGGATCTAAAATCTCTCATTCCTGGAATCATTCTAGTGAATCTCCTTTGCACTCTCTCTCTCTCTGCCTCTCTCGAGGACTTTAACGTCCTTCCTTAAATAAGGTGCCCAGAACTGATCCCAGTGCTCCGAATGTGATCTGTCCAATGATTTGTAGAGGTGTAGCATCACTTCCTTGCTTTTATACTCTATGCCTCTCTTTATAAACCCAAGGATCCTATCAGGCTTCTTAACAACTGTTTCATCTTGCCTGGCCACCTTCAGAGAATGAATCACTTGAAACCCAAGGCCCATCTGCTCCTGTAGTCCCCTCAACGTTGTACCATTGAGTCTGTATCGTCTCCCCATGTTTCTTCCACCAAAATGCATTCCCTCCCATTTCGCTGCATTGAAATTTATCTGCCAGGTGTCTGCCCATTTGGCCAACTTGTCCACGTCCCTCTGAAGTCGCTCAGTGTCATCCTCACAATTCACTCTTCTCCCGAGCTCAGCATCATCTGCAAATTTGGAGATTGTGCGTTCAACCCCCGTCGCTAAGCTGTTAATATAAATCAGAAAAAGCAAGTATCCCAACACTGATCCCTGGGGAACACCACTTTCAACTCGTCTCCAGTCTGAGAAATGCCCATCTCTACCTCCCCTCTGTTTCCTATCTCTTACCAAACTTCTAATCCATGCTGCCAAGGACTCATCCATCCCTAATATTTCTCATTTGCTGATTTGAATGTTAGTGGAGCGGTGTAAAAGGCATGCGGAACGCTTGCCTTTTTCAGTCGAGGCATAGATTACAAAAGCAGGGTAGTCATGTTGGAGCTGTATAAAACTTTGGTGAGGCCACAGCTGGAGTACTGTGTGCAGTTCTGGTCGCCACATTATAGGAAGGGTGTGAATGGACTGGACAGGGTGCAGAGGAGATTCACCAGGATGTATCTGAGCTGGAGTGTTTCAGCTATGAAGAGAGCTATGGGCCACACGGTGGCACAGTTGTTATCACTGCTGCATCACAGCGCCAGGGAGCCAGGTTCGATTCCCGGCTTAGGTCACTGTCTGTGTGGAGTCTGCACGTTCTCTCCGTGTCTGCGTGCCTTTCCTCTGGGTGCTGCGGTTTCCTCCCACAGTGTGAATGATGTGCTGGTTAGGGTGCATTGGCCGTGGTAAATTTTCTCTCAGTGTAACCGAACACCAGAGTGTGGCATCTGGGGAATTTTCACAGTAACTTCACAGTGTTAATGCAAGCCTACTTGTGACACTAATAAACAAAATTAAAAATGAGATGTTGAGTAGGCTTGTGTTGTATTCATTGGAGCAGAGAAGACTGGGGGGGCGACCTGATTGAGGTGGACAAGATTATGAGAGACATGAGCAGTGTGGATCGGGAGCAGCTGTTCCCCTTAGTTGAAGGGTCAGTCACGAGGGGACATAGGTTCAAGGTGAGGGGCAGGAGGTTTAGGGGAGATGTGAGGAAAATCTGTTTTACCCACAGGGTGGTGACAGTCTGGAATGCGCTGCCTGGGAGGTTGGTCGAGGCAAGTTGCCTCACATCCTTTAAAAAGTAGCTGGATAAGCACTTGGCTCATCATCACATTCAGGGCTATGGGCCAAGTGCTGGTAAATGGGGTGAGGTCGGTATGTTAGGTGGTCCTCACGTGTCGGTGCAGACTCGATGGGCCGAAGGGTCTCTTCTGCACTGTATGAATCTGTGACGAGGAAATGTTTTTAACGTCGTGACTGCTGGTATCTGGAATGTTCTGCCTTGATTCGCTGTAAGGATTCGCATTCCAACCATTATTCATGTAAATTGAGTCTGTGTCTTTATCTGCCCTGTTTGTGAACAGAATTCCCACTCACCTGAAGAAGGGGCTTGGAGCTCCGAAAGCTTGTGTGGCTTTTGCTACCAAATAAAGCTGTTGGACTTTAAGCTGGTGTTGTTAAACCTCTTACTGTGTTTACCCCAGTCCAACGCCGGCATCTCCACATCATGTTCTGCCTGAGTCAGAGGTGGGAGAAGATTCCATCAAGAGGAAAGCTGAATGGGAAGCTGAAGGGAAAATATTGACAGGGTTACGGGGAGAGGGTGGAGGATTGGGAATAGTGAAACTGCTCTTGCAGTGTGTCGATCCAGGCTAGACGGGCTGAATGGCCTCCTGTGCTGTCACCATTCTATGATTCACACACAAGTTAACTTCTCAGTGTCTATTAGGCCCCACTCGTTCCTCCATGATCAGTTCCAGCATTTCAAGTTCAGATCCCAGTACTTTTTAGTTGGGGCATTGAGGAGTAAAACAGAAATAGGAATGAGAGTGTCAGTGCGCTTATGTTTTTGGATTTCTGTGTGTGTGTGTGTGAGAGAGAGAGACAGTTTCTAAGTGTGTGTAAGTGTCTATTTCAATGTGTGTTTCTGTGTGTGTGATTGTGTTTCTCTGCGTGTGTCTGTGAGTGAGTGTGTGTCTGTGTGTCTCTCTCTCTCTGTGTCTTTGTGCATGTGTGTCTGTGAGTGTGTGTTTGTGTCCCTCTGCGTGTGTGTCCGTGAGTGTCTGTGTGTTTCTCTCTTTGTCTGTGTGTGTGTGTGTCTGTGTGTGTCTCTCTCTGTGTCTTTGTGCATGTGTGTCTGTGAGTGTGTGTTTGTGTCTCTGTGCGTGTGTGTCCGTGAGTGTGTGTTTGTGTCTCTGTGTGTGTGTGTGTCCGTGAGTGTCTGTGTGCCTCTCTCTTTGTCTGTGTGTGTGTGTGTTTGTGATGATCTGTTTGAGTGGGGGAGCAGGCTCGATGGGTCAAATGGCCTCCAACTGCACATATTTGAGATTCAAATACATTGACACACATACACACACACAGACACACACACAGAGACACACACACACACAGACACACACACACACACACAGACACAAACACACACAGACACAAACAGACACACACACAGACCCACACACACAGACACACACACACAGACACACAGACAGACACAGACACACACACACAGACAGACACACACACAGACAGACACACACACACAGAGAAAGATATACACAGTATTGACATATTTATTGACCATTTAATGTGACTGAATGCTACACATCCTGGTTTGCCGATGACACAAAACATTAGACAGCATTGTAAGCAGCGTAGCTGGAAACATCACATTGCAAAGAGTTATTCATATTTTGTACATGGACAAAACTGGTGGAGAGGTTTCAGTGCAGGGAAATGTAAACTGACACAACTTAGATTTAAAAGGGATAGAACAGCGTACTTTAATAAATGATGAAATGACAGAAACAGTGGAAGCTCCAAATGTCCAGATATTTCACAGCTGGATTCACACAAAACACACAGCAATGGATCTGATATTGCGGAATTGTTGTAAATGTGGTTAATCTCAGTACGGAGGCTGTCTTCATGTTACAATGTTAATCTGATCACTCTCATCAAAACAGGATCAACATTTCTGTACAATGTGAGTGAATCATCAGCTCAAATAGTTCAGGTTCAATGTTTAAAATAACCAGTCAGTTTTCTGTGGCTGCTTTGGGAATGTCAGTGGAATGTAGTTCACAGTAAAGTGTGAACAATTGTATTGGGGAATAATTGGAAGCAGTTTCCATTGAGAGCTTCCTGCATTCTGGAAATGTGTGTGATCCATTCAGAGATAGGAAATGGACGGATGAATAAAGATGCAGTTTGTTGTGAATTACATGAGATTGTCTGCCTTGAAGATTCACAAGTTCCATGTGCTGAGAGAAAGGAATGATTAAACAATGTCGAGAATTCAAATCCTTCAGACAAGTGAAAAAGCAGGAGAACAACTGAATCCACAAACGCTGCCACAGACAGTATTCGAAGCTTCAACTTCATGTTTGAATGTGAAGGGCTGATTGAAATAAACAGGAGGCCACACTGGGATGCTGAGCAATTTGATTCCTGTTTTTCCTAAACTTCAAAATAAAAATCTGTGATGAAACATTCCTTGGACAGAGCAGAGGGAATTTTACTCTGTATTTAGCCCATTACAGTATTTGTGTTGGGAACATTTGATGAACAGTGCAGATGAAACATTATTCTTAACCGCTGGAATTTAAGTTGGGGGCTGATTTAATCAAACATTGAAAATAATGAGGGAAAGGGAGAGGCTGATAAAGAACAAGTTTTTTCTGCTGGCTGGGAGCTCCAGGATTTTGGAATATTTGAATGTTAACCTCAGTTTAGAATTTTAGAATTGTAGAAATGGAAACATTGCCAGATGTGGTGTGGAGTTAGTTTGAAACAATCTTCTGCAAATGGCTATTGATGCTCAGTCACTTGTTATTATTTTAAATCTGGGGTTGATAGATTTTCCTTAGTCCAAGGGGTTAAGAGACAGAGAGTTAGATCACAGATCAGCCAGGATCTTATTGAATATTGGAACAGGCTTTCAGGAAGATTGTTCCAGATTCCAAACACCCTCTTGATGAAGTGCTTTTCCTCACTTCACTTCTGATCCATTTCCCCATCATTTAGAATCTGTGCCCTCTAGTTCATGACCATCTCTTGAGAGGGAAGAGTTTCTCACTCTTTAACCCTTAGGATCTTGAATCTCTCTCTCAAGTCTCACCTCAGCCTTCTTTTCTCCAAGGAAAACAGTCACAACCTCTCCAATCTACCCTCGTAGCTACGGATCTTATTCCCTGGAATCATTCTTGTGAATCTCCTCTGCACTCTCTCCAATGTCTTCACATCCCTCCTCAAGTACGGTGCCCAGAACTGGGCGCAGTCTCCAGATGAGGCCTAACAAGTGTCTTATACAAGTTCAATATGAACTCCTTACTCTTGTCCTCAATTCCTCCATTAATAAAAGCTGGGATACCATATACTTCATTTACTGCTCTCTCAAAGTGCCCTGCCACCTTCACTGACGTATGTACATATTAGAATCATGGAATCCCTACAGTGCAGAAGGAGGCCATACAGCCCATCGAGCCTGCGCTGACAACATTCCCACCCAGGCCCTATCCCCGTGATGCAACGTATTTACCCTGATAATACCGGCATGAATTGAGAAATGGTTAACGGACAGAAAACAGAGCTGAGGTACAAATGGGTCATTTTCAGGGTGGCAGGCTGTGACCAGCGGCTTATCACAAGGATCAGTACTCGGGAGCCCAGCTATTCACAATCCATATCATTGATTTGGACGTTTGGGATCAAATGTAATATTTCCCAGTTTGCAGATGACATGAAAGCAGGTGGAAGTGTGAGTTGTGAGGAGGATGTAGACTCTTCAAGGGGTAGTGGGAGAGGCCGAATTAGTGGTGAAACCACACACGGAGTGTTGTGGACAGTTTTATCCTCTTACCTAAGGAAAGACATTCTTGTCCGAGAGGGACTTCAATGACATTTCACTGCATTAATTCCTGGGATGGAGGGATTGTCCTCTGAGGAAAGAAAATGGACTTTTACTTTATGCACTTGAGAAGCATGAGAGGTGACCTCATTCAAACTTGGACACTTCTTACAGGGCTCAGCAGGGTCGAGTCATAGAGGTTTACAGCATGGAAACGCGCTTTGGCCCAACTTGTCCATGCCGCCCAGTTTTTACCATTAAGCTAATCACAATTGCCTGTGTTTCGCCCATATCCCTCTATACCAATCTTACCCATGTAACTGTCTAAATGCTTTTTAAAACATAAAATTGTACCCGCCTCTACTACTACTCTGGCAGCTCATTCCAGACACTCACCACCCTCTGTGTGAAAAGAATTGCCCCTCTGGACCCTTTTGTATCTCTCCCCTCTCACCTTAAACCTATGCCCTCTAGTTTTAGACTCCCCTACCTTTGGGAGAAGATATTGACTATCTCGCTGATCTATGCCCCTCATTATTTTATAGACCTCTATAAAATCACCCCTCAGTCTTCTACGCTACAGGGAAAAAAGTCCCAGTCTGTGCAACCTCTCCTTAAAACCCAAACTATCATGTCCCGGTAGCATCCTAGTAAATCTTTTTTGCACTCTTTCTAGTTTAATAATATCCATTCTAAAATAGGGTGACCAGAACTGTACACAGTATTCCCAGCGTGGCCTTAACAATGTCTTGTACAACTCCAACAAGACGTCCCAACTCCTGTATTCAATGTTCTGACCAATGAAACCAAGCATGCTGAATGCCTTCTTCACCACTCTGTCCACCTGTGACTCCACTGTCAAGAAGCTATGAACCTGTACCCCGAGATCTCTTTGTTCTATAACTCTCCCCAACCCCCAAACATTAGCTGAGTAGATACAGGAAGGATGTTTCCATCAGTCTCTCCTGATAATGAACACCCCTCATCTCTGGTATCAACCTGGTGAACCTTCTCTGCACTCCCTCCAAGGCCAATATATCCTTCCGCAAATAAGGGGACCAATACTGCACACAGTATTCCAGCTGCGGCCTCACCAATGCCCTGTACAGATGCAGCAAGTCATCTCTGCTTTTATATTCTCTCCCCCTCGCGATAAATGCCAACATCCCGTTTGCCTTCTTGATCACCTGTTGCACCTGCAGACTGGGTTTTTGCATCTCATGCACAAGGACCCCCAGGTCCCTCTGCACAGCAGCATGTTGTAATTTTTTTCCATTTAGATAATAATCCAATTTACTATTATTTCCTCCAAAGTGAATAACCTCGCATTTGTCAACGTTATACTCCATCTGCCAGATCCTCGCCCACTCACTCAGCCTGTCCAAATCTCTCTGCAGACCTTCTACGCCCTCCACACGATTCACTTTTCCACTTATCTTTGTGTCGTCTGCAAACTTTGTTACCCTACACTCAATCCCCCTCCTCCAGATCGTCGATATAAATGGTAAATAGTTGAGGCCCCAGTACCGATCCCTGCGGCACGCCACTAGTTACCATCCGCCAACCAGAAAAGTACCCATTTATTCCGACTCTCTGCTTCCTGTGAGGAGGAATTTCTTCCCTCAGAGTTATAGAGTGGTGCAGTGAAGAAAAGGCCCTTCGACCCATTGAGTCTGCAGCAACAAGTAACTACCACTAAAGTTGTGCTCATCCAACTTTCCATCTCTTGTACCATATCTTTGAATGTTGTGATGTTTCAAGTGCTCATCCAAATGCTTTTGAAAGGTTGTAAGGTTTCCGACCTCCACTGCCTTCCCAGGCAGTACATTCCTGATTCCCATCACCCGCTGAGTGAATGTTTTTCTCAACTCTCCTCTGAATCTCCTGCCCTTTGCCCTAAAACTATGTCCCCTCATGATTGACCTCTCAACCAAGGGGAACAGCTGTTTCCTATTCACCCTGTCCATACCCCTCATAATCTTATACACCTCAATCAGCCTTCTCTGCTCTAAAGAAAACAATCCAAACCTATCCAGTCTCTCCTTATAGCTCAAATACTCCATCCCAGGCAACTTGCTGCTGAGCCTCCTCTGTACCCCCTCTAGTGCTATCATATCCTTCCTCTGGTGTGGTGACCAGATCTGCACACGGTACTCCAGCTGTGGCCTAACCAACGCTCTGTACAACTCCAACATTAACTCTTTGCTCTTCTACTCTGCGCCATGACTGATAAAAGCAAGTGTCTCATCTGCCTTCTTTACCACTTGATTCACCTGCTCTGCTGCCTTCAGGGATCTGTGAATAATTGCCCAAGATCCATATGTTCCTCTGAGCTTCCCAGTGTCCTGCAACTCATTAAATACTCCCTTGCCTTGTTACTGCTTCCAAAGTGCATCACCTCGCACCTATCAGGGTCAAATAACATCTGCCACTGCTCTGCCTATCTGACTAACCCAGCTATATCTTCCTGTAACCTACAACCTTCTTCACTATTAACCATCCTACCAATCTTGGTGTCATCTGGAACCTTGCTTATCATTGCCCCCACATTATCATCTGTCTCATTTATGTATAACAACAATAAGCCCCCCAGCACGGAGCCTTGTGGTGCATCACTGGACACCGGCCTCCAGCCACTCAAACAGCCTTCCAACGCCACCATTTGTGTCCAATTACTAAACCAGTTTCGGATCCATCTCGCCAAGTTTTCCTGAATTCCATGTGCTTCCAGGATGGTAAATCTTTGGAATTCCCTGTCCCAGGGGGCTGTGGAGGCTCAGTCATCGTTCACAGACTGAGATGGATAGGTTTCTACAGATTAAACATATTGCAAAGTTTCACCATCTGTGACCCCTTGTTCCAGCCTCACCCCCCACTCCACCCCGCCCCTCTCCCCACCCCCTCAGCCCCTCAGCTGGAGGAAACAACATCCCTGTATTCAGTCACTCCAGCCCGGTCAGAATTTATACATTTCAATTCGATCCCCTCTCATTCTTCGGAACTCCAGTGAATACAGGCCCAGTCGACTCAATCTCTCCTCATACGACAATCCTGCCATCCCAGGAATCAGTCTGGTGTGCCTCCGCTGCTCTCCCTCTATGGTAAGTGCAGCATTTCATAGTTACAGAGACAAAACCTGTACACAATATTCCAGGTGTGGTCTCACCGAGGGCCTGTACAGCTGCAGTAAGACATCCTTGCTCCTTTCCTCAAGTTCTCTTGCAATGAAGGCCAACATATCATTTGCCTTCCTAACTGTTTGCTGTAGCTGCATGCTTGCTTTCAGTCTCTGGTGTACTAGGACACCCAGGTCCCTTTGTATATCAACATTTCCCAATCTATCACCATTTAAATAATCCTCTGCCATTCTGCTTCTCTGTCCGAAGTAGTTAAATTCTCGTTTGTCCACGTTATACAGCATCTGCCGTGCATTTACCCATTCACTCAATTTTCTGAAGTCACTGTGAAACATTTTAACATCCTTCTCACTACTCACATTCCCAACAAGTTTCATGGCATCAGCAAACTTGGAAATATTATTTTTGGTTCCCTCATCCAAATCATTGGTGTACATCTCGTGTGTGTCTCAATGTCAGCTCGGAAACATGTACAGCACAATCCCATCCTGTTTCTGTCTCTCTATGGCTCTGTATCTGTATATATCTCTCTCTGAAATTAGAATAAAGAAAATTACAGCACAAGAACAGGCCCTTCGGCCCTCCAAGCCTGCACCAACCATGTGTGAACTAAAAACACCTCCCCTTCCAGGGACCAGATCCCTCTATTCCCATCCTATTCTTGTATTTCTCCAGACGCCCCTTAAAACTCATTATTGTATCTGCTTCCACTACCTCTCCCAGCAGCGAGTTCCAGGCACCACCACCCTCTGTGTAAAAAACTTGCCTCGTACGTCTCCTTTAAACCTTGTCCCTCGCACCTTAAACCTGTGCCCCCGAGTAATTGACTCTTCAACCCTCGGAAAAAGCTCCTGACTATCCACTCTGTCCATGCCTCTCATAATCTTGTAGACTTCTACCAGATCACCCCCCTTGCCTCTGTCATTCCAGTGAGAACAAACCAAGTTTCTCCAAACTCTCCTCATAGCTAATGCCCTCCATACCAGGCAACATCCTGGTAAATCTTTTCTGTACCCTCTCCAAAGCCTCCACATCCTTCTAGTAGTGTGGCAACCAGAATTGAACACTATATTCCAAGTGCGGCCTAACAATGGTTCTATAAAGCTGCAACATGGCTTGCCAATTTTTAAACTCAATGCGTGTGGCGTCAAAATTTTGCTTATTTCCTAAATAACACTGACAACATTTCAAAAGCGCTCCATTGTCGGTGAAACACTTTTGGAAACCCTAAAGCCATGAATAGTACTTTAGAAATGTCCATCCCCCAAGTTGCTGTGAGGACATTCAGAGTCAGTGTGTGACTTGGGTCAAAGATAGACCAGCGAGGTCTCTCCCTTAATGACATTGAGTGACTCTTTAGCTTTTTATGATGAGCAGAAACCTTTCATCTCTCTTGTGTCTAATTCATTCCAATTCTGTCCCTGACATTAATCAGTTGTGACTTTCTGTAGGAGCTGGAATGTTCTCTCTGGCGACAGAGAATCCATTGAGAGGAGAATCAGGTGTGACCTTTCTCTCCTGGAATCCATCTTTCCTGTTTGTGTCTTGTAGATTGTGTGTGGAGAGAGCAGAGGGAAAAGGCTGAGTGGATTTGTAATGAACAGGGGTTTGCTTTCATTCACAAACTGGAGCTGAAGCCAACGTGTGCAGATGTGAAGAATGGAGATCAGAAAAGGACCATGGGGAGAATTGGAGACTATTCTGCCCATCCAGATGTGCTGTCTTTTTGGAAGAGAAATCTAGTTAATCTCTATTTACAGAGGGAGAAGGGATTCCTCCTCCATTATATATCTGTTTAGTTTTAGGCTGTCTGAGTGTGAGTGTTAGTGTGTGTGCATATTTTTCTCAATCTGCCTGTCTCTCAGTCCCCCTGGTCCCAGAATCTGTTTCTCTCTCCACAGATGCTGCCTGACCTGTTTGGTATGTTCTTATTTTCTGGTTCAGTATCTGAGGAGTTGCGCATGGTGCTGAACATTGTGCAATCATCAGCGAACATCCCCACTTCAGACCTTGTGATGGAGGGAAGGTCAGTGATGGAGCAGCTGAAGATGGTTGGGGCCTCGGACACTCACCCTGAGGAACTCCTGCAGGGACGTCCCGGGACTGAGAGGATCGGCTTTGAGATAATCGGCACATTGGGGGAAAGGTTGAAAACCAGAGGATGCTGAATTCAGGTAAATGGCGACAGCGGCAACATGAGGAAATGTTTCTAATGTAGCGAGTGTCCAGTATCTGGAATGTACTGTCTGAGCGTGAGGTGGAAGCAGATTCCATCAAGGACTTCCAGGAGAAGTTGAATGGGAAGCTGAAGGGGAAATATTTACAGGGTGACGGGGAAAGGGTGGAGGAGTGGGAATAGTGACATTGCTCTTGCAGAGTGTCGCACTGGCTTGATGGGGCTGAATGGCCTCCTGTGCTGTCACCGTTCTATGATTCATATGCAAGTTATCTTTTCAGTGTCTATTAGACCCCACTCTTTCCTCCATGATCAGTTACAGCATTTTAAGTTCAGATCCCAGAACGTTTTATTTGGGGATTTGAGGAGTGATTTGTTTTCCAGCCTGGCCGAGAATTTGATGCTGTAACTGAAGCCACAATGGAATGATTCTGAGGTCAGATTATGATCCACTGAGACACAGCTGGCTCCGAGCTTCCCTGAAAAATGTCGCTGTTGTGTTCCCGGCCAGATGATTTCTCCGTCTTGTGTCGGCCGGCTGTGCCACAAGGATCTGGACTTTGTTCCCAGATGTTCACAATGTTTATCAATGATTTGGATGTGGGGACCTAATGTAATATTTCCAAGTTTGCGGTTGACACAAAGCTCGGTGGGAATGTGAGTTGTGAGGAAAATGCAAAGTGGCTTCAAGAGGATTTGGACAGACATTGTCTCTCAGTGCCTCTCTCAATCTGGCTCTCTCTTTCTCTCACTCCCCTTGACTCTGTCATCTGTTGGTCTCTGCATCTCTCGCTCTCTCTCTCTCTCTCTCAGTTGAGTTGAGTTGAGTGAAGCAATAACTAAGTAAAGACCAATTGTAGTATATACAGAGGGATGGCCCCATGCATTAAGAAGAGAAACTGTATCTAGTTTATAGGGGTGGCGCAGTGGTTAGCACTGCAGCCTCTCAGCGCCAGGGACCCGGGTTCGATTCCCGACTTGCGTCACTGTCTGTGTGGAGTCTGCATGTTCTCCCCGTGTCTGGGTTTCCTCCGAGTGCTCCGGTTTCCTCCCACAGTCTGAAAGACATGCTGTTCGGTGGATTGGCCATGCTAAATTCTCCCTGAGTGAAGCCGAACAGCGCCGGAGTGTGGCAACTAGGGGATTTTCACAGCAACTTCATTGCAGTGTTAATGTTAGCCTACTTGTGACACTAATAAATAACATTGAAACTGTATAAAGTGTTATATACACAGATACAGTGCTGAGGTAAAGAGAAATGGAGACATGCTCCACATTCATTACCCAGACATGGTCTAGTTTATTTTTTATAAAGAGTGACATGGTTAAATGCAGTGATAATTTAAGCAGGTTCCCTCCCTAACAGCACTGTGGGTGTACCTACACCACATAGACAGCAGCGGGTTCAAGACGGCAGCTCACCACCACCTTCTCCAGGGCAACTAGGAATGGGCAATAAATGCTGACCTAGCCAGTGACACCCACATCACAAGAATCAATAAATATTCATCTAACCCAGCACATTGTCCAATGAAATATCAATCCATACATGGTATTAATACAGTGAGAACTCAAAAAGGGTTGATTGTAGTGTCCACAGCAGCATGGTGTAATGTAGTATTCACTGAGACAACTGAGCGTATAAACAGCGACTGGGTTGAGTGCAGTGATCACTGGGAAAGGAGCGAATGTCCGGGATTCTCCGGCTGTTCACTCGTGGGGAATTCTCTGCTCTCGTTCCCCTGCCTCTGGTTTCCTGCTAGCGTGAGGTGACTTCAATGGGAAATCCCATTGACAGCGACAGGACCAAAAACTCCCTCTGCTAGTGAACGGTGTGTCACCTCTCACTGCCCAGAAAGCTGCTGAGGGGAGACTGGAGGATCCCAGAAACTATGTTAAAAATAGTCATATTGGCAACAGCAGGAAAATATTACATCCCAAACTCAGTAATATTCACAATGATATTCTCCAATCAGCTGAAGGGCAGAGATTACTGATACAAGACCCAGATTGTAATAACAGAGGGAGGTTTAGGGCAGAGATTACTGACACCAGGCCCAGACTGTAATAACTGAGAGAGGTTTAGGGCAGAGTTTGCTGAATCAAGGCCCAGATTGTAATAACTGAGAGAGGTATCGGGCAGAGATTACTGATACCAGGCCCAGATTGTAATAACTGAGAGTGGTTTAGGGCAGAGATTACTGATACAAAGCCCAGATTGTAATGACTGAGAGAGGTTTAGGGCAGAGATTACTGATGCCAGGCCCAGATTGTAATAACAGAGAGGTTTAGGGCAAAGTTTGCTGAATCAAGGCCCAGATTGTAATAACTGAGAGAGTTGTAGGGCAGAGATTACTGACACAGTGCCCATATTGTAATAACTGAGAGAGGTTTATGGCAGAGATTACTGATACAAGTCCCAGATTGTAATAACTGAGAGAGGTTTAAGGCAGAGATTACTGATACAACGCCCAGATTGTAATAACTGAGAGAGGTTTCGGTCAGAGATTACTGATACCAGGCCCAGATTGTAATAACTGAGAGAGGTTTCGGGCAGAGTTTACTGATATAAGTCCCAGGTTGTAATAACTGAGAGATGTTTAGGGCAGAGTTTACTGATACAAGGCCCAGATTGTAATAACTGAGAGAGGTTTAGGGCAGAGTTTACTGAATCAAGGCCCAGATTGTAATAACTGAGAGAGTTGTAGGGCAGAGATTACTGATACAAGGCCCATATTGTAATAACCGAGAGAGGTTTCGGGCAGAGATTACTGATACAAGGCCCAGATTGTAATAACCGAGAGAGGTTTCGGGCAGAGTTTACTGATACAAAGCCCAGATTGTAATAACTGAGAGAGGTTTATGGCAGAGATTACTGAGACAAGGCCCAGATTGTAATGACTGAGAGAGGTTTCGGGCAGAGATTACTGATACAAGGCCCAGATTGTAATAACTGAGAGAGGTTTAGGGCAGAGATTACTGATACAAGTCCCAGATTGTAATAACTGAGAGAGGTTTCGGGCAGAGTTTACTGATACAAAGCCCAGATTGTAATAACTGAGAGAGGTTTCGGGCTAAGTTTACTGATACAAAACCCAGATTGTAATAACTGAGAGAGGGTTAGGGCAGAGATTACTGATACAAAGCCCAGATTGTAATAACTGAGAGAAGTTTCAGGCAGAGTTTACTGATACAAGGCCCAGATTGTAATAACTGAGAGAGGTTTCGGGCAGAGTTTACTGATACAAGGCCCAGATTGTAATAACTGAGAGAGGTTTCGGGCAGAGATGACTGATACAAGGCCCAGATTGTAATAACTGAGAGAGGTTTCGGGCAGAGTTTACTGATACCAGGCCCAGATTGTAATAACTGAGAGAGGTTTCAGGCAGAGATTACTGATACAAGGCCCAGATTGTAATAACTGAGTGAGGTTTCGGACAGAGTTTACTGATACAAGGCCCAGATTGTAATAACTGAGAGAGGTTTCGGGCAGAGTTTACTGATACAAGGCCCAGATTGTAATAACTGAGAGAGGTTTCGGGCAGAGTTTACGGATACAAGGCCCAGATTGTAATAACTGAGAGAGGTTTAGGGCAGAGATTACTGATACAAGGCCCAGATTGTAATAACTGAGAGGTTTCGGGCAGAGTTTACGGATACATGATCCCGGCAGGATTTACTGTTTGATAATCCAGCTGTTTGGCCCCGTTATGAGCACACCTTCCATGGCCATCAAGTCCGGAAGTCGGCCTTGAACCCTTGAAGATTGAGAGGCGATCCCATTGAAACAGACTTAAAATTCTTACAGGGTGTGACAGGGTGGATGTAGATTGGATGTTTCCCCTGGCTGGTGAGACTAGAACCAGGGGACACAATCTCAGAATCAGGGGCAGACCATTGAATACTGAGATGAGGAGGAATTTCTTCACTCAGAGGGTGGTGAATCTTTGGAATTTTCTATTCCAGGGGGATGTGGAAGCCCAATCATTCAGCATGTTCAAGACGCAAATCGATTGTGTGAAATAAAATAGGAATCTGTGTGTGTTTGTGTGTGTGTGTGTGTGTGCATGCGTGTGTGTGTTTGTGTGTGTGTGTGTTTGTGTGTGTGTGTGTGCATGCGTGTGTGTGCGTGGACATGTTTCCGTGTGTGTTTATTACTGTGTGCGTCTGAGTGTTACTGGGTGAGAATATCTGTTTCTCTGTGTTTTCATAGAATCCTAGACTCCTGCAGTGCAGAAGGAGGCCATTTGGCCCATTGAGTCTGCACCGACCACAATCCCACC
Source organism: Mustelus asterias (assembly GCF_964213995.1). Taxonomy (NCBI): domain Eukaryota; kingdom Metazoa; phylum Chordata; class Chondrichthyes; order Carcharhiniformes; family Triakidae; genus Mustelus; species Mustelus asterias. Next base: position 60,835 of record NW_027591652.1, on the reverse strand, counting down.
CAGGCCCTATCCCCATTACCCCATGCATTTACCCGAGCTCGTCTCCCTGACGCGGAGGGACAATTTAGCACGGCCAATGCACCCGAACCAGAACGTCTTTCAGACTGTGGGTGGAAACCGGAGCACCCGGAGGAAACCCACGCAGACACGGGGAGAACGTGCAAACTCCGCACAGACAGTGACCCAAGCCGGGAATCGAACCCGGGTCCCTGGCACTGTGAGGCAGCAGTGCTAACTGTGTGTTTGATGCGTGTGTGTGTGTTTGTGTGTGTGTGCGTTTATTGTTTGTGTGTGTGATTTGTGTGTGTGCTTTTTGTGCGTGTTTTATGTGTGCTTGTGTGTGTGTGTTTTGTGTGTGTGCGTGCTTTGTGTGTGTGCGTGTTTTGTGTGTGTTGGTGTGTGCGTGTTTTGTGTGTGTTGGTGTGTGCGTGTTTTGTGTGTGTTGGTGTGTGCGTGTTTTGTGTGCGTACGTGCACCATGATCTGTTTGAATGCTGGCGCTGGATCGATGGGCCAAATGGCCTACACCTGCTCCTATTTTCCTTTGAGATTTAAATACATTGACACACATGCACGCTGACACACACACACAGAAAGATATACACAGTGTGGACGTATTTATTGACCACTTAATGTGACTGAATGCTACACATCCCAGTTTACCAAAGACACACAATATTCAGCAGCATTGTAAACAGCGCAGCTGGAAACATCAAATTGGGGATTTGGTTTGAAAAAGGGTCAAAGCCTCTCTTGCTAAAGGCTGTTTGTCTATATTGTGCTGACTGTGATACACTGCCATCCTCTGCTGCCTGCTGGACATTGCTCCAGCCGCAGAGAGAGTGAAGTAGATCAGAAACTCACTGGGAGAGAATGCAGCTTCACACAGTATCCATCCAAAATGACAGGAGCATCAGCAACACACACAAGCTCCGTGTGGAGACTGAGAGGGGCTCAGTGTGGAACACAAACCTTCACACTAAACCTGGAAGGACATTGATAAAGAGTTTAAAACAAAACTTCAGCAAATGTTTTGAAACATTTTGGTCCGTGGAAAAGTGCAGTGTGTAAAAAGCTGAAGATGTTTCCATTTCACATCTTCCTGCTTTGGGGAAATGGGAGTTATCTTTGCATTTACAAGGATATGGGGAGGGAGGTGTTTGAATGGACATTCAGCTTTTTGGGTGATTAAAGTGTTAATTTGTTTCCAGAAGCTGTTTACAGTGATTGTCCCGAGAGATTGTATTGTTTCAGTGATGTCGACGTCTCCAATACTTCAGACAGAGGAAGGAAACAATATACAAAAGGAAAGATTGGGGGAATCACTACATTGAAGGTGTGAGGCCTCATCACTCTCTGTCTGGTTTTGTTCTGAAATCTTTACATTTTTAAACACTGAAACCTCTTGCCCTTGTTGGGAATATCACTGTGGTTTGAGAAAAGCAAACACTGATCCCACACTAAACACCCCCCCCAACACAGGACTGAGCAGAGAGTGTGAAATGTGACTGGTGTCAGAGTGGATTGTCAAACTGACAGAAGGGATTTGAAAAATCTCTAAATGATTCATTGATTAAAAACTCTAACATTAATGTCCCGCATCATAAACATCTGCTTCATTATTGTATCTTTCTTTTACAGATCAAGTGATGGGTTGAATTTTGGACGGTGTAGATTTCCCTCAGCTGATTATTAAGATTCCTGATTGACACAAATACAATATCTGCTGTCGGTGACTCCAACAGTGAAATTCTCTCAGTTTATCATTCTGAATCTGTCACTGAGACAATTGTGGGCGGTAGTTCAGTTTTCAGTGTGAAATGTATACGGTAACTTTTGTTGTTCTGTAATTGTAGTTCATAGTTTTCCTGTAGTTTAAATCTCAGGTATAAATTAATAACTTTTCTCGTTCCTTATTCACAATTGTTCATTTCCCGTGATGTTGAGCTCTGGTTTTCTCTTTCTGGTGTCTGGTACAGCTGTACAGATATTGGGCAGTTCAGAGCGGGGGGGTTCTGATCTCATTGTGAAGCTCAAAGGTCAGATTCACTTTTGTTAACTTTAAAATCAATTTTCCTGTCAAATATTCTCTGAATTTGTAAATAAATATTGAATGGAAAATAAAATCTGACTTTGCCAAACTCTCTTTCTGTATTTCTCTGTTGGTGTGTTTATGTGTGTGTCTCTCTGTCTCTATCTCTCTGTGTATCTGTGCGTCTCTCTGTGTATCTGTGCGTCTCTCTGTGTCTCTATCTCTCTGTGTATCTGTGTGTCTCTCTGTTTCTATCTCACTGTGTATCTGTGTGTCTCGCTGTCTCTATCTCTCTGTGTATCTGTGTGTCTCTCTGTCTCTCTGTGTCTCTATCTCTCTGTGTGTCTGTGTGTCTCTCTGTTTCTATCTCTCTGTGTATCTGTGTGTCTCTCTGTGTCTCTATCTCTGTGTCTCTATCTGTCTGTGTGTCTCTCTGTCTCTATCTCTCTGTGTATCTGTGTGTCTCTCTATCTCTCTGTGTGTCTGTGTGTCTCTCTGTTTCTATCTCTCTGTGTATCTGTGTGTCTCTTTGTGTCTCTATCTCTCTGTGTCTCTATCTCTCTGTGTATCTGTCTCTGTATTTCTCTGTATCTGTGTCTCTCTCTGTATATTTGTATATTTCACTCTGTCTCTGTGTTTGTGTCTCTCTCTTTGTTTCTCTCTGTCTCTATTTCTCTGTATCTGTGTGTCTCTCTGTCTCTGTACTTCTCTGGATCTGTGTCTCTCTCTCTGCCTCTGTGTGTATATCTCTCTATGTATCTGTGTGTGTCTCTCTGTCTCTGCATTTCTCTGTATCTGTCTCTGTCTCTGTGTTTCTCTGTCTCTGTGTGTCTCGAAGCTAAGGGCCTAGTATTTCAGGCTCTGACCTGAACCCACAATCTCTCTGACTCTGAGCGAAGATTACTACATTGAAGGTGTGAGGCCTCATCACTTTCTGTCTGGTTTAGTTTTGTAATGTTTACATGTTTAAACACTGAAACCTCTTGCCCTTGTTGGGAATATCACTGCGGTTTGAGAAAAGCAGACACTGATCCCGCACTAAACACCCCCCCAACACAGGACTGAGCAGAGTGTGTGAAATGTGACTGGTGCGAATGTGGATTGTCTTTTAAAAGTGGGTAAGAAACACTTCATTTTCAAATCTTTACCCTGCTTCTGTAGCGTCTCAGATTCCACCTAATCTGCACATCTTTGGACTGTGGAAGGAAACCGGGGCACCCGGAGGGAACCCACGCAGACACAGGGAGAATGTGCATACTCAACTCCCAACCGAGAATTGAACCCGGGTTCCTGGTGCTGTGAGGCAGCAGTGCTAAACACTGTCCACCATGTAGCCCTATCCCATGTATTGGGACACGGTGAAAAGTTTTGTTTCTTGCACGCTACACAGACAAAACATACCGTTCATAGAGTCCATTCGGGAGAAGGAGAGGAGAGGGTGCAGAATACAGTGTTGCAGTTACCGATAGGGTAAAGAGAAAGATCAGCTTAATGTATGGTAGGTCCACTCAAAAATTAACATTCTGACCAAACACTAAAGCTTTCCACAAAACAAGGCTCACAAATTCAACACCACTTTCCTTTGTCCGCTCTCCCATCATGCTGTGCGCGGAGGCTCCGATCAATGCTAAGGGCCTAGTATTTGAGGCTCTGAGCTGAACCCACAATCTGTCTAATTCTGAGGGAAGATTACTGCCACTCAGATACAGCTGGCTGCAATATCCCCTTGAAATATATCTGTTGTGTACAGAGCCACATGTTTTTTTTCCCCTGTGTCTGCTGTCCTCAAAGAACTATTGAATAATCTAAACATCCGCATTAATTATCACAGAACAAGGCCAACATGGGGGAATCGAGTATCAGGTTTAAAAGTTTATTTATTAGTGTCACAAGTAGGGTTACATTAACACTGCAATGAAGTTACTGTGGAAAATCCGTAGTCGCCATGCTCTGGCGCCTGTTTGGGCAACTTGGGGAGAATTTAGCATGGCTGATACACCTAACCAGCGCGTCTTTCGAACTGTGGGAGGAAACCGCAGCACCCGGTGGAAACCCACGCAGACACGGGGAGAATGTACAAACTCCACACTGACAGTGACCCAAGCCAGGAATCAAACCCGGGTCCCTGGCGCTGTGAGGCAGCAGTGTTAACCACTGTGCCGCCCCTCATCGATAAATTGTGCAGTTGTGGATTGCACAGGATAGGAGGGATGTGATAGCACTGGAAAAGGTGCAGAGGAGATTCACCAGGATGTTGCCTGGCCTGGAGAGTTTTAGTTCATAGAATCATAGAATCCCTACAGTCCAGAATGAGGCCATTCAACCCATCAAATCTGCACGGACTCTTACCCAGGCTTACCCCGTAACCCCACGTATTTTCCCGCTGATCCCCCTAACCTATACATCGTGGGACCCTCAGGGCAATTTTGCATGGACAATGCACCCGGAGGAAACCCACGCAGACACGGGGAGAATGTGCAAACTCCACACAGACAGTAACCCGAGGCCGGAATTGAACCCGGGTCCCTGGCGCTGTGAGGCAGCAGTGCTAACCACTGTGCTACCGTGCCGCCACTCGAACTGAAGAGAGATTTTATAGACTGAGGGTGTGATCTTACCACCTGTTGACGCCACACTCCCGCTCAGCGAGGTCGGAGAATCTGGTGACCAGCCAAATCTCCTTTCACTGCAGTGGGATGGGAAAATCCTGCCGGCCTGAACAGTGATAAGATTCCACCCTGGGGTTGTTTTCCGTGGAGCAGAGGAGGCTGAGGGGGAACATGATGGAGATGGATAAGATTATGAGGGACATCGATAGAGTAGACGGGAAGAAAGCTTTCCCCTTGGTGGTGGGATCAATGACCAGGGGGTATAGATTTAGGGTAAGGGGCAGGAGGTTTACAGGGGATGTGAGGAAAACCTTTTTCACCCAGAGGGTGGTGGGAGTCTGGAACTCTCTGCCTGAAAGGGTGGTGGAGGCAGAGACCCTCAGAACGTTTAAGAAGTGCTTAGCTATGCATTTGCAATGCCAAGGCTTACCAGGCCGTGAGCCAAGTTGGGTGATTTGTCTTTGACCGGCACAGATGCAATGGGCCGAAGGGCCTTTTCTGTTCTCTAGACCTCCATTGCTAAAACACAACCTCACTGACCCAGCTTCTGGTCATCCATCCAAATCTCTCCCTCCGCAGCTCGGGGACAAATACTGCCGCGCAATCTTCCTTTGAAGTGGCTTTGGACATTTCATTCTCCGTGAGGACTTGTCCGGATACTGGCTGCTGTTGTTGTGTTTGTCTCAGTGTCAGCTCAGCAACATGGACAACATGTTAGAAATGGCCGTCTCCCAGTGAGTGTGAGGACAGGGCAGGCTTTGAGCAAGGCCTGGGCCGCTCCCTGAAGGACACAGGGCCACCATTGTGCTTTTTGCTGACAAACAGAAAGCTTTCACCCCTCTCTCTCTCTCTCTCTCGTGTCTCATCTCACTCACATTCTGCCTCTTCCATTCACTCTGTGCTGCTTTCTGGAGGAGGCTGCCAGCTTTATCCGCCACAGAGCATCTGCCAACAAGAACATCAGATGAAACCTTCCATTCCCCAAGTCCCTCTTTCCTCTCTGCTCCTCCCTGGGATGGGAAGCTGATGGGAAAAGATTTGCAGGGCTCCAGGGACAAGGTGGAGCAGTGGGACTGGCTCGATTGCTCTAGCAGAGAGTCGACACCAGCTGAATGGGCTGAATGGCCTCCTTCATTCCGTGGCTATTCTATGGTTGACACACAATAGATAGTCAATATCTTTTCCCAAAGGTAGGGGAGTCTAAAACTCGAGGGCATGGGTTTAAGGTGAGAGGGGAGAGATACAAAAGTGTCCAGAGGGGCAATCTTTTCACACAGAGAGTGATGAGCGTCTGGAACAAGCTGCCAGAGGTAGTAGTAGAGATGGACACAATTTTATCTTTTAAAAAGCATTTAGACAGTTACATGGGTAAGATAGATGTAGAGGGATATGGGCCAAATGTGGGGAATTGGGACCAGCTTAGGGGTTAAAAGAAAAAGGGCAGCATGACAAGTTGGGCCAAAGGGCCTGTTTCCATGCTGTAAACATCTATGACACTATGACAACTTGTCATTTGGGTCTCAACTTCAAGTTTCTAGGTGTCCAGATCACCAACAACCTGTCCTGGTCCCCCCATGCCGACACTATAATTGAGAAAGCCCACCAACACGTCTACTTTCTCAGGAGGCTGAGGAAATTTGGCATGTCAGCTACGACTCTCACCAACTTCTACAGATGCACCATAGAAAGCATCCTTTCTGTATCACGGCTTGGTATGGTTTCTGCTCTGTCCAAGACTGCAAGAAATTACAAAAGGTCGTGAATGTAGCCCCGTCCATCACGCAGACTAGCCTCCCATTCATTGACTCTGTCTACACTTCCCGCGGCCTTAGAAAAGCAGCCAGCATAATTAAGGACCTCATGCACACATTCTCTCTTCCACCTTCTTCCGTCAGGAAAAAGCTACAAAGTCTGAGATCACGTACCAACCGACTCAAGAACTTCCCTGCTGCCCTCAGACTTTTGAATGGACCTGCTACATATTAGATTTATCTTTCTCTACACCCTACCTATGACTGCAACAGTAGATTCTGCACCCTCTCTTTTACTTCTCCCCGATGTACTCTATGAACGGTATGTTTTGTCTGTACAGCATACAAGAAACAATACTTTTCACTGTATCCCAATACATGCGACAGTAATAAATCAAATCAAATCAAAATCCTCCCAATTCTTTCCTCCACGATAGGTCGCAGCATTTAAAGAACACGCCCAGGGCCCAGTGCTGAGTCTGAGGGTATCTGACTGCAGTAAGGTGAGTGATACAGGAGGGTCTCACTGTCTGAGGGAGGTGAGTCTTAGCCGGGGGGGGGGCGTGAGTGACCCAGGTTAATCTGACACTCCAGGGACAGTTGGAATGGAGCTTTCCCCCGGGCTGTCCCCTCCCCGTGTCTGCGTGGGTTTCCTCCGGGTGCTCCGGTTTCCTCCCACAGTCTGAAAGATGTGCTGGTTAGGGTGCATTGGCCGTGCTAAATTCTCCCTCAGTGTAACCCGAACAGGCGCCGGAGTGTGGGCGACTAGGGGATTCTCACAGTAACTTCATTGTAGTGTTAATGTAAGCCTACTTCTGACACTAATAAATAAACTGAAACTGAAGGTCAAGGTGCTGCTGTGACAATGCACTCTTGTTTAAACACTCTGCAATGCTGAGACTGGGAGAAGTGACCACCAGGGGGCAGCATTGCAGCTTCTGTCCCCCTATTGAAACTGGGATTGTTGCTCCATCTGCTGCACAATCCCAACCCCATCCACTGGGGGCAACCTGGACAATGGCTGCAGACACACCTCACTGCGCGTGCGCCGCAATGACACCCACCGCCGGCGGCCATCTTGCGTTGCCAAGGGAGACGGCCAGCGGCCATATTCCGTTGCCAAGGGAGACGGCGGCGGCGACCATCTTGCGTTGCCAGGGGAGACGGCATCAATGCGGCGGCGTCCGCGCGCGCTGACCTCTGGGAGCATTCCCGTCCCGCACATGCGCACAGGCCGCCCCGCCCCCTCGACAAGTCCCCCTGTTGTCCCGCCAACGAGCATGGGGCCGGGCCGGAGTGGGCAAGAGGTGACACTGGGGAGGAGCAGCCCCCCCCGGGAGCGTTACAGCGACGCCTGGTGGCCAGGAAGGGCAATAGCAGCAGCACAGTCTCTGCCCAAAGGCTTCCCCAGTTCAGCTGCTCAGAGACACTGGGAATGTCTTCAAGTGGAAACTTCAGCTTCTCACATTCACCCCCTGTGTTCAGTCATTGTTTCCTAGGCAACCTCTGTAGTGACATCACAAACAACTTGTTCACATTGAAGGCCATGGCAATCTGGACCATTCGGCTTCAAAGCCATTGAGCTTTGAAATTTCAATTGAAATGTTGGAGATGAGAGTTTATCGATGCAAGTCATGTTGCATGTGGAACGCTCACGATGCCACAATTAGAGCGGTGCAGACATCTCACAGGGTTGTGTGACTGGAGGAGATGTCAGAGACGGGCTGGTTAAATATAGAGGGACAGGGTCTGAAGCTAAGTTTTGGGTAAAAGATGGCAGTGATGTTGTGACATTAATTTAGCTTCAGGTAGTTGCTGGGGAGGGGGAATAGAGAGGTTGGGGAGCGATGTTTGTATTGGGGCAATCTCTCTCTCTCTCTCTCATCATGTATATATATCAATCCATCTCTCACTCTCTATCTCTCTTTACCCATTGTGTCCAGAGTCTTGTGAAGGCGCAGACCGGTGGCAGGTCATTGCTGCCGAGGAGGACAGCCTTCAGCGCACTGGACCTGCGTTGCTGCACGGACAGCTCGAGGCACCTCTGCCTCCGACACCATCACCTTCCACACGTGTGTCTCTTCTGGACTGTGTGTGTGTCGTGTGTGACTGGTGGGGACTATACAAAGGGTTGTGAATGAAGCCCAGTCCATCACGCAAACCAGCCTCCCATCCATTGACTGCCTACACTTCCCGCTGCCCCGGAAAAGCAGCCAGCATAATTAAGGACCCCACGCACCTGGACATTCTCTCTTCCACCTTCTTCTGTCGGAAAAATACACAAAGGTCTGAGGTTATGTACCAACCGACTCAAAAACAGCTTCTTCCCTGCTGCCATCAGACTTTTGAATGGATCTGCCTCACACTAAGTTGATCTTTCTCTACACTCTCGCTATGACTGTCACACTATATTCTGCACTCTCTCCTTTCCTTCTCTATGAATGGTATGCCTTGTCTGTATAGTGCACAAGAAACAATACTTTTCACTGTATATCAATGTGATAAGAATAAATCGAGTCAAACTGAAGTGAGTAAAGATATTGATGTATCCACCCTGGTAATGGACAGTGCAGAGGCAGGAAAAGTGCCCGAAACATCAAGGTAAAAGTCCACCCCAGAGGAAATAAGAGCTCCAAGGGTTAATGACAATTAACACTGAGTAGCTGCTCATTTTAATTTAAGGGGCTTCATAGAAATCATAGAAACCCTGCAGTGCAGAAGGAGGCCATTCGGCCCATCGAGTCTGCACCGACCACAATCCCACCCAGGCCCTACCCCCACATATTTACCCGCTAATCCCACTAACCTACGCATCTCAGGACTCTAAGGGGCAATTTTTAACCCGGCCAATCAACCTAACCCGCACATCTTTGGACTGTGGGAGGAAACCGGAGCACCCGGAGGAAACCCACGCAGACACGAGGAGAATGTGCAAACTCCACACAGACAGTGACCCGAGCCGGGAATCGAACCCAGGAGCTGTGAAGCAGCAGTGCTAACCACTGTGCTACCGTGCCGCCCATTGCTGAGACAGAACAAGGTATAACAACGGCAGAGTTCAGGGAAGTTGACAAATTATTTAAAAACACATTATTTAAACCCCCTCAAATGATTCAAATGAGTTGTTTGTGAGTGACGAGATAGACTCAATATTAGAAAACAAAATGAAAGTCCAGAATGAATACGTTTTGACATCGCTGGAAAGAAATTAAATAAAACTCAATCTGAATGAGATCAGGAGAAACTCCAGGGTTATGAAAAGTTCAAAGACCAAACAGGAGCAGCAAACCATTTTGCTTAAACATCAGAAGTATTTGAATGAAATTCTGAAAATGGTTGAAGAAAATTTGGGCCAATGACCCACAGCAGGTTAGCGTGTGGAAATACTGGGAAAATACCTGGAACAAGAGACTGAGCATTTACAGACAAGAGCTGGGAAATGGAAGTTTTGCCTCGGAGAATAAATGGAACTAAGGAGGATTCTCCAAAAGGACAGTGGTGGCACAGTGGTTACCACTTCTGCCTCACGGCACCAGGGACCCGGGTTCCATTCCCAGCTCGGGTCACTGTCTGTGCGGAGTTGGCACATTCTCCCCGTGTCTTTGTGGGTTTCCTCCGGGTGCTCCGGTTTCCACCCACAGTCCAAAGATGTGCGGGTTGGGTGGATTGGCCATGATAAATTGACCCTTAGCGACAAGCTAGGGTAAATATATGGGGATAGGGCCTGGGTGGGATTGTGGGTTGGTGCAGACACGTTGGGCCGAATGGCCTCCTCTGCACTGCAGGGATTCTATGTATATTGTGGTTTAGACAAAAATACTGTGTTTACCCCAGTCCAACGCCGGCATCTCCACATCATGTTCTGCCTGAGTCAGAGGTGGGAGAAGATTCCATCAAGAGGAAATTGAATGGGAAGCTGAAGGGAAAATATTGACAGGGTTACGGGGAGAGGGTGGAGGATTGGGAATAGTGAAACTGCTCTTGCAGTGTGTCGATCCAGGCTTGACGGGCTGAATGGCCTCCTGTGCTGTCACCATTCTATGATTCACACACAAGTTAACTTCTCAGTGTCTATTAGGCCCCACTCGTTCCTCCATGATCAGTTCCAGCATTTCAAGTTCAGATCCCAGTACTTTTTAGTTGGGGCATTGAGGAGTAAAATAGAAATAGGAATGAGAGTGTCGGTGCGCTTATGTTTTTGTATTTCTGTGTGTGTGTGTGTGTGAGAGAGAGACAGTTTCTAAGTGTGTGCAAGTGTCTATTTCAATGTGTGTTTCTGTGTGTGTGATTGTGTTTCTCTGCGTGTGTCTGTGAGTGAGTGTGTGTCTGTGTGTCTCTCTCTGTGTCTTTGTGCATGTGTGTCTGTGAGTGTGTGTTTGTGTCTCTCTGCGTGTGTGCGTGTGTGTCCGTGAGTGTGTGTTTGTGTCTCTCTGCGTGTGTCCGCGAGTGTCTGTGTGTCTCTCTCTTTGTGTGTGTGTGTATCTCTGTGAGTGCATGTGCGTCTGTGTGTACGCGCGTCTGTGTGTGTGTGTGTGTATGTGTGTGTGTGTGTGTGTGTTTGTCATGATCTGTGTGAGTGGGGGAGCAGGCTCGATGGGTCAAATGGCCTCCAACTGAACATATTTGAGATTCAAATACATTGACACACATGCATGCTGACACACACACAGACACCGACACACACACACACCGACACACACACACACACACACACCGACACAGACACACACAGACACACACACACACACACACACAGACACACACACACACAGAGACACACACACACAGAGACACACACACACACAGACACACAGCCAGACACACACAGACACACACACAGCCAGACACACACACACACACACAGCCAGACACACACACACACACACAGAGACACACACACACACACACACACAGACACACACACACAGCCAGACACACACAGACACACACAGACACACACACACACACAGACACACACAGACAGACACACACACACACACACAGACACACACACAGACACACACACACACACAGAGAAAGATATACACAGTATTGACATATTTATTGACCATTTAATGTGACTGAATGCTACACATCCTGGTTTGCCAATGACACAAAACATTAGACAGCATTGTAAGCAGCGTAGCTGGAAACATCACATTGCAAAGAGTTATTCATATTTTGTCCATGGACAAAACTGGTGGAGAGGTTTCAGTGCAGGGAAATGTAAACTGACACAACTTAGATTTAAAAGGGAGAGAACAGCGTACTTTAATAAATGATGAAATGACAGAAACAGTGGAAGCTCCAAATGTCCAGATATTTCACAGCTGGATTCACACAAGACACACAGCAATGGATCTGATATTGCGGAATTGTTGTAAATGTGGTGAATCTCAGTACGGAGGCTGTCTTCATGTTACAATGTTAATCTGATCACTCTCATCAAAACAGGGTCAACATTTCTGTACAATGTGAGTGAATCATCAGCTCAAATAGTTCAGGTTCAATGTTTAAAATAACCAGTCACTTTTCTGTGGCTGCTTTGGGAATGTCAGTGGAATGTAGTTCACAGTCAAGTGTGAACAATTGTATTGGGGAATAATTGGAAGCAGTTTCCATTGAGAGCTTCCTGCATTCTGGAAATGTGTGTGATCCATTCAGAGATAGGAAATGGACGGATGAATAAAGATGCAGTTTGTTGTTAATTACATGAGATTGTCTGCCTTGAAGATTCACAAGTTCCATGTGCTGAGAGAAAGGAATGATTAAACAATGTCTATAATTCAAATCCTTCAGACAAGTGAAAAAGCAGGAGAACAACTGAACCCACAAACGCTGCCACAGACAGTATTCGAAGCTTCAACTTCATGTTTGAATGTGAAGGGCTGATTGAAATAAACAGGAGGCCACACTGGGATGCTGAGCAATTTGATTCCTGTTTTTCCTAAACTTCAAAATAAAAATCTGTGATGAAACATTCCTTGGACAGAGCAGAGGGGATTTTACTCTGTATTTACCCCATTACAGTATTTGTGTTGGGAACATTTGATGAACAGTGCAGATTAAACGTTATTCTTAACCGCTGGAATTTAAGTTGGGGGCTGATTTAATCAAACATTGAAAATAATGAGGGAAAGGGAGAGGCTGATAAAGAACAAGTTTTTCTGCTGGCTGGGAACTCTTGTCACAAGCCTACTTGTGACACTAATAAATAACATTGAAACTGTATAAAGTGTTATATACACAGATACAGTGCTGAGGTAAAGAGAAATGGAGACATGCTCCGCATTCATTACCCAGACATGGTCTAGTTTATTTTTTATAAAGAGTGACATGGTTAAATGCAGTGATAATTTAAGCAGGTCCCCTCCCTAACAGCACTGTGGGTGTACCTACACCACATAGACAGCAGCGGGTTCAAGACGGCAGCTCACCACCACCTTCTCCAGGGCAACTAGGAATGGGCAATAAATGCTGACCTAGCCAGTGACACCCACATCACAAGAATCAATAAATATTCATCTAACCCAGCACATTGTCCAATGAAATATCAATCCATACATGGTATTAATACAGTGAGAACTCAAAAAGGGTTGATTGTAGTGTCCACAGCAGCATGGTGTAATGTAGTATTCACTGAGACAACTGAGCGTATAAACAGCGACTGGGTTGAGTGCAGTGATCACTGGGAAAGGAGCGAATGTCCGGGATTCTCCGGCTGTTCACTCGTGGGGAATTCTCTGCTCTCGTTCCCCTGCCTCTGGTTTCCTGCTAGCGTGAGGTGACTTCAATGGGAAATCCCATTGACAGCGACAGGACCAAAAACTCCCTCTGCTAGTGAACGGTGTGTCACCTCTCACTGCCCAGAAAGCTGCTGAGGGGAGACTGGAGGATCCCAGAAACTATGTTAAAAATAGCCATATTGGTACCAGCAGGAAAATATTACATCCCAAACACAGTAATATTCACAATGATATTCTCCAATCAGCTGAAGGGCAGAGATTACTGATACAAGACCCAGATTGTAATAACTGAGGGAGGCCTAGGGCAGAGATTACTGATACCAGGCCCAGATTGTAATAACAGAGAGGTTTAGGGCAGAGATTACTGATACAGGACCCAGATTGTAATAACAGAGAGGTTCAGGGTAGAGATTACTAATACAATGCCCAGATTGTAATAACTGAGAGAGGTTTCGGGCAGAGATTACTGATACAGTGCCCAGATTGTAATAACAGAGAGGTTTAGGGCAGAGATTACTGATACCAGGCCCAGATTGTAATAACAGAGAGGTTTAGGGCAGAGATTACTGATACCAGGCCCAGATTGTAATAACAGAGAGGTTTAGGGCAGAGATTACTGATACCAGGCCCAGATTGTAATAACTGAGAGGTTTAGGGCAGCGATTACTGATACCAGGCCCAGATTGTAATAACTGAGAGAGGTTTAGGGCAACGTTTACTGAATCAAGGCCCAGATTGTAATAACTGAGAGAGGTTTTGTGCAGAGATTACAGATACAAGTCCCAGATTGTAATAACTGAGAGAAGTTTCAGGCAGAGATTACTGATACAAGGCCCAGATTGTCGTAACTGAGAGAGGTTTTGTGCAGAAATTACTGATACAAGTCCCAGAGTGTAATAACTGAGAGAGGTTTAGGGCAGAGATTACTGATACAAAGCCCAGATTGTAATAACTGAGAGAGGTTTAGGGCAGGGATTACTGATACAAAGCACAGATTGTAATAACTGAGAGAGGTTTAGGGCAGAGATTACTGATACAAGTCCCAGATTGTAATAACTGAGAGACGTTTAAGGCAGAGATTACTGATATAAGTCCCAGATTGTAATAACTGAGAGAGGTTTTGTGCAGAGATTACAGATACAAGTCCCAGATTGTAATAACTGAGAGAGGTTTAGGGCAGAGATTACTGATACAAGGCCCAGATTGTAATAACCGAGAGAGGTTTAGGGCAGAGATTACTGATACAAGGCCCAGATTGTAATAACTGAGAGAGGTTTAGGGCAGTGTTTACTGACACCAGGCCCAGATTGTAATAACTTGAAGAGGTTTAGGGCAGAGATTACTGATACAAGGCCCAGATTGTAATAACTGAGAGTGGTTTAAGGCAGAGATTACTGATACAAGGTCCAGATTCAAATAACTCAGAGAGTTTTAGGTCAGAGTTTACTGATACAAGGCCCAGATTGTAATAACTGAGAGAGGTTTAGGGCAGAGATTACTGATACAAGGCCCAGTTTGTAATAACTGAGAGAGGTTTAGGGCAGAGATTACTGATACAAGGCCCAGATTGTAATAACTGAGAGAGGTTTTGGGCAGAGATTACTGATACAAGTCCCAGATTGTAATAACTGAGAGAGGTTTAGGGCAGAGATTACTGATACAAGGCCCAAATTGTAATAACTGAGAGAGGTTTTGGGCAGAGATTACTGATACAAGTCCCAGATTGTAATAACTGAGAGAGGTTTAGGGCAGAGATTACTGATACAAGTCCCAGATTGTAATAACTGAGAGAGGTTTAGGGCAGAGATTACTGATACAAGGCCCAGATTGTAATAACTGAGAGAGGTTTAGGGCAGTGTTTACTGACACCAGGCCCAGATTGTAATAACTTGAAGAGGTTTAGGGCAGAGATTACTGATACAAGGCCCAGATTGTAATAACTGAGAGTGGTTTAAGGCAGAGATTACTGATACAAGGTCCAGATTCAAATAACTCAGAGGGTTTTAGGTCAGAGTTTACTGATACAAGGCCCAGATTGTAATAACTGAGAGAGGTTTAGGGCAGAGATTACTGATACAAGGCCCAGATTGTAATAACTGAGAGAGGTTTAGGGCAGTGTTTACTGACACCAGGCCCAGATTGTAATAACTTGAAGAGGTTTAGGGCAGAGATTACTGATACAAGGCCCAGATTGTAATAACTGAGAGAGGTTTCGGGCAGAGTTCACTGATACAAGGCCCAGATTGTAATAACTGAGAGAGGTTTCGGGCAGAGATTACTGATACCAGGCCCAGATTGTAATAACTGAGAGAGGTTTCGGGCAGAGATTACTGATACAAGGCCCAGATTGTAATAACTGAGAGAGGTTTCGGGCAGAGTTTACTGATACCAGGCCCAGATTGTAATAACTGAGAGAGGTTTCAGGCAGAGATTACTGATACATGATCCCGGCAGGATTTACTGTTTGATAATCCAGCTGTTTGGCCCCGTTATGAGCACACCTTCCATGGCCATCAAGTCCGGAAGTCGGCCTTGAACCCTTGAAGAATGAGAGGCGATCCCATTGAAACCGACTTAAAATTCTTACAGGGTGTGACAGGGTGGATGTAGATTGGATGTTTCCCCTGGCTGGTGAGACTAGAACCAGGGGACACAATCTCAGAATCAGGGGCAGACCATTGAAGACTGAGATGAGGAGGAATTTCTTCACTCAGAGGATGGTGAATCTTTGGAATTTTCTATTCCAGGGGGATGTGGAAGCCCAATCATTCAGCATGTTCAAGACGCAAATCGATTGTGTGAAATAAAATAGGAATCTGTGTGTGTGTTTGTGTGTGTGTGTCTGTGTGTGTTTGTGTGTGTGTGTGCATGCGTGTGTGTTTGTGTGTGTGTGTGTGTGTGTGTGTGTGCATGGACATGTTTCCGTGTGTGTTTATTACTGTGTGCGTCTGAGTGTTACTGGGTGAGAATATCTGTTTCTCTGTGTTTTCATAGAATCCTGGACTCCTACAGTGCAGAAGGAGGCCATTTGGCCCATTGAGTCTGCACCGACCACAATCCCACCCAGGCCCTATCCCCATTACCCCATGCATTTACCCGAGCTAGTCTCCCTGACGGGGAGGGACAATTTAGCACGGCCAATGCACCCTAACCAGAACGTCTTTCAGACTGTGGGAGGAAACCGGAGCACCCGGAGGAAACCCACGCAGACACGGGGAGAACGTGCAAACTCCGCACAGGCAGTGACCCAAGCCGGGAATCGAACCCGAGTCCCTGGCACTGTGAGGCAGCAGTGCTAACTGTGTGTTTGATGTGTGTGTGTTTCAGTGTGTTTGTGTGTGTGTGTTTTTGTTATGTTTGTGTGTGTGCTTTTTGTGTGTGTTTTATGTGTGTTTGTGTGTGCGTGCTTTGTGTGTGTGCGTGTTTTGTGTGTGTTGGTGTGTGCGTGTTTTGTGTGTGTGCGTGTTTTGTGTGTGTGCGTGTTTTGTGTGCGTACGTGCACCATGATCTGTTTGAATGCTGGCGCAGGATCGATGGGCCAAATGGCCTACACCTGCTCCTATTTTCCTTTGAGATTTAAATACATTGACACACATGCACGCTGACACACACACACAGAAAGATATACACAGTGTGGACATATTTATTGACCACTTAATGTGACTGAATGCTACACATCCCAGTTTACCAAAGACACACAATATTCAGCAGCATTGTAAAGAGCGCAGCTGGAAACATCAAATTGGGGATTTGGTTTGAAAACGGGTCAAAGCCTCTCTTGCTAAAGGCTGTTTGTCTATATTGTGCTGACTGTGATACACTGCCATCCTCTGCTGCCTGCTGGACATTGCTCCAGCCGCAGAGAGAGTGAAGTAGATCAGAAACTCACTGGGAGAGAATGCAGCTTCACACAGTATCCATCCAAAATGACAGGAGCATCAGCAACACACACAAGCTCCGTGTGGAGACTGAGAGGGGCTCAGTGTGGAACACAAACCTTCACACTAAACCTGGAAGGACATTGATAAAGAGTTTAAAACAAAACTGTCAGGAGGAGAGGGTGCAGAATACAGTGTTGCAGTTACCGATAGGGTATAGAGAAAGATCAGCTTAATATATGGTAGGTCCACTCAAAAATTAACATTCTGACCAAACACTAAAGCTTTCCACAAAACAAGGCTCACAAATTCAACACCACTTTCCTTTGTCCGCTCTCCCATCATGCTGTGCGCGGAGTCTCTGATCGATGCTAAGGGCCTAGTATTTGAGGCTCTGAGCTGAACCCACAATCTGTCTGATTCTGAGGGAAGATTACTGCCACTCAGATACAGCTGGCTGCAATATCCCCTTGAAATATATCTGTTGTGTACAGAGTCACATGTTTTTTTTTCCCTGTGTCTGCTGTCCTTAAAGAACTATTGAATAATCTAAACATCCGCATTAATGATCACAGAACAAGGCCAACATGGGGGAATCGAGTATCGAGTTTAAAAGTTTATTTATCAGTGTCACAAGTAGGGTTACATTAACACTGCAATGAAGTTACTGTGGAAAATCCGTAGTCGCCATGCTCTGGTGCCTGTTTGGGCAACTTGGGGAGAATTTAGCATGGCTGATACACCTAACCAGCGCGTCTTTCGAACTGTGGGAGGAAACCGCAGCACCCGGTGGAAACCCACGCAGACACGGGGAGAATGTACAAACTCCACACTGACAGTGACCCAAGCCAGGAATCAAACCCGGGTCCCTGGCGCTGTGAGGCAGCAGTGTTAACCACTGTGCCGCCCCTCATCGAAAAATTGTGCAGTTGTGGAATGCACAGGATAGGAGGGATGTGATAGCACTGGAAAAGGTGCAGAGGAGATTCACCAGGATGTTGCCTGGCCTGGAGAGTTTTAGTTCATAGAATCATAGAATCCCTTCAGTCCAGAATGAGGCCATTCGACCCATCAAATCTGCACGGACTCTTACCCAGGCTTACCCCGTAACCCCACGTATGTTCCCGCTAATCCCCCTAACCTATACATCGTGGGACCCTCAGGGCAATTTTGCATGGACAATGCACCCGGAGGAAACCCACGCAGACATGGGGAGAATGTGCAAACTCCACACAGACAGTAACCCGTGGTCGGAATTGAACCCGGGTCCCTGGCGCTGTGAGGCAGCAGTGCTAACCACTGTGCTACCGTGCCGCCACTCGAACTGAAGAGAGATTTTATAGACTGAGGGTGTGATCTTACCACCTGTTGACGCCACACTCCCGCTCAGCGAGGTCGGAGAATCTGGTGACCAGCCAAATCTCCTTTCACTGCAGTGGGATGGGAAAATCCTGCCGGTCTGAACGGTGATAAGATTCCACCCTGGGGTTGTTTTCCGTGGAGCAGAGGAGGCTGAGGGGGAACATGATGGAGATGGATAAGATTATGAGGGACATCGATAGAGTAGACGGGAAGAAAGCTTTCCCCTTGGTGGTGGGATCAATGACCAGGGGGTATAGATTTAGGGTAAGGGGCAGGAGGTTTACAGGGGATGTGAGGAAAACCTTTTTCACCCAGAGGGTGGTGGGAGTCTGGAACTCTCTGCCTGAAAGGGTGGTGGAGGCAGAGACCCTCAGAACGTTTAAGAAGTGCTTAGCTATGCATTTGCAATGCCAAGGCTTACCAGGCCGTGAGCCAAGTTGGGTGATTTGTCTTTGACCGGCACAGATGCAATGGCCGAAGGGCCTTTTCTGTTCTCTAGACCTCCATTGCTAAAACACAACCTCACTGACCCAGCTTCTGGTCATCCATCCAAATCTCTCCCTCCACAGCTCGGGGACAAATCCTGCCGCGCAATCTTCCTTTTAAGTGGCTTTGGACATTTTATTCTCCGTGAGGACTTGTCCGGATAGTGGCTGCTGTTGTTGTGTTTGTCTCAGTGTCAGCTCAGCAACATGGACAACATGTTAGAAATGGCCGTCTCCCAGTGAGTGTGAGGACAGGGCAGGCTTTGAGCGAGGCCTGGGCCGCTCCCTGAAGGACACAGGGCCACCATTGTGCTTTTTGCTGACAAACAGAAAGCTTTCACCCCTCTCTCTCTCTCGTGTCTCATCTCACTCACATTCTGCCACTTCCATTCACTCTGTGCTGCTTTCTGGAGGAGGCTGCCAGCTTTATCCGCCACAGAGCATCTGCCAACAAGAACATCAGATGAAACCTTCCTTTCCCCAAGTCCCTCTTTCCTCTCTGCTCCTCGCTGTCTTTCCAGAGGAAATGGGATGGGAAGCTGATGAGAAAAGATTTGCAGGGCTCCAGGGACAAGGTGGAGCAGTGGGACTGGCTCGATTGCTCTAGCAGAGAGTCGACACCAGCTGAATGGGCTGAATGGCCTCCTTCATTCTGTGGCTATTCTATGGTTGACACACAATAGATAGTCAATATCTTTTCCCAAAGGTAGGGGAGTCTAAAACTCGAGGGCATGGGTTTAAGGTGAGAGGGGAGAGATACAAAAGTGTCCAGAGGGGCAATCTTTTCACACAGAGAGTGATGAGCGTCTGGAACAAGCTGCCAGAGGTAGTAGTAGAGATGGACACAATTTTATCTTTTAAAAAGCATTTAGACAGTTACATCGGTAAGATAGATGTAGAGGGATATGGGTCAAATGTGGGAAATTGGGACCAGCTTAGGGGTTAAAAGAAAAAGGGCAGCATGACAAGTTGGGCCAAAGGGCCTGTTTCCATGCTGTAAACATCTGTGACACTATGACAACTTGTCATTTGGGTCTCAACTTCAAGTTTCTAGGTGTCCAGATCACCAACAACCTGTCCTGGTCCCCCCATGCCGACACTATAATTGAGAAAGCCCACCAACACGTCTACTTTCTCAGGAGGCTAAGGAAATTTGGAATGTCAGCTACGACTCTCACCAACTTCTACAGATGCACCATAGAAAGCATCCTTTCTGTATCACGGCTTGGTATGGTTTCTGCTCTGTCCAAGACTGCAAGAAATTACAAAAGGTCGTGAATGTAGCCCCGTCCATCACGCAGACGAGCCTCCCATTCATTGACTCTGTCTACACTTCCCGCGGCCTTAGAAAAGCAGCCAGCATAATTAAGGACCTCATGCACACATTCTCTCTTCCACCTTCTTCCGTCAGGAAAAAGGTACAAAGTCTGAGATCACGTACCAACCGACTCAAGAACTTCCCTGCTGCCCTCAGACTTGTGAATGGACCTGCTACATATTAGATTTATCTTTCTCTACACCCTACCTATGACTGCAACACTACATTCTGCACCCTCTCTTTTACTTCTCCCCGATGTACTCTATGAACGGTATGTTTTGTCTGTACAGCATACAAGAAACAATACTTTTCACTGTATCCCAATATATGTGACAATAATAAATCAAATCAAAATCCTCCCAATTCTTTCCTCCACGATAGGTCGCAGCATTTAAAGAACACGCCCAGGGCCCAGTGCTGAGTCTGAGGGTATCTGACTACAGTAAGGTGAGTGATACAGGAGGGTCTCACTGTCTGAGGGAGGTGAGTCTTAGCCGGGGGGGTGCGTGAGTGACCCAGGTTAATCTGACACTCCAGGGACAGTTGGAATGGAGCTTTCCCCCGGGCTGTCCCCTCCCCGTGTCTGCGTGGGTTTCCTCCGGGTGCTCCGGTTTCCTCCCACGGTCTGAAAGATGTGCCGGTTAGGGTGCATTGGCCGTGCTAAATTCTCCCTCAGTGTAACCCGAACAGGCGCCGGAGTGTGGGCGACGAGGGGATTCTCACAGTAACTTCATTGTAGTGTTAATGTAAGCCTACTTCTGACACTAATAAATAAACTGAAACTGAAGGTCAAGGTGCTGCTGTGACAATGCACTCTTGTTTAAACACTCTGCAATGCTGAGACTGGGAGAAGTGACCAACAGGGGGCAGCATTGCAGCTTCTGTCCCCCTATTGAAACTGGGATTGTTGCTCCATCTGCTGCACAATCCCAACCCCATCCACTGGGGGCAATCTGGACAATGGCTGCAGACAGACCTCACTGCGCGTGCGCCGCAATGACACCCACCGCCGGCGGCCATCTTGCGTTGCCAAGGGAGACGGCCAGCGGCCATATTCCGTTGCCAAGGGAGACGGCGGCGGCGACCATCTTGCGTTGCCAGGGGAGACGGCATCAATGCGGCGGCGTCCCCGCGCGCTGACCTCTGGGAGCATTCCCGTCCCGCACATGCGCACAGATAGCCCCGCCCCCTCGACTGACCCCCCCCCCCTGTTGTCCCGCCAACGAGCATGGGCCGGGCCGGAGTGGGCAAGAGGTGACACTGGGAGGAGCAGCCCCCCCCGGGAGTGTTACAGCGACGCCTGGTGGCCAGGAAGGGCAATAGCAGCAGCACAGTCTCTGCCCAAAGGCTTCCCCAGTTCAGCTGCTCAGAGACACTGGGAATGTCTTCAAGTGGAAACTTCAGCTTCTCACATTCACCCCCTGTGTTCAGTCATTGTTTCCTCGACAAAGTAGTGAAGAACATTGGGAGAACATGCTCCCAGCTTAAGAATTCCACAAAATCAGCAGAATTGTAAAATTATGTCAACTCTTGTACTCTGATGTGAAGAAGTAATTTTATATCATGGGCAGTCCTCATTTATTGGGAGACTAAGAGGCGTTACCCAATGACAGGATTGGCTTGTTGCTCAGTGTTGTCAAGAATTGGCCACCGAACAACATTGGTTGTAGCCCAATAACTTTACCTGCTCCTGCCTGTCTTTCTCTGCGCCTCTGGTTCTCTGTTCACCTCGGTGTCCATCCTGCACTCTCAATATTTTGGCGGCTAATGTCTGTCTCCTCTCTCTGTGTCTCAAAGCCCCTCTCTCCCTCAACCGTTTTCCAGGAACGTGCAGAATTTAGAACATGCAATTTCTCCCAGTCTCCTATTTCAATAAATTCCCCAAGCCCCATTAGGGGACAGCTGATGTGTTAGCCAAAATATCAACATGACAACTCTGAGGAAAGTTTAAACTTGAAGCAGGTGCACTGAAATCCGACAATCTGTCAGATAAATGTGAGGTTGGAGTCAAATTTACGTCCTTTCGATGTGTGGAGAGAACTTTAATAAGAGATCGAATCTTAGCAGTATTGCTGTGGTTTCAAATTTTGTAACACGAATATAGTTTAACAGAAAGGCCTGGAACATTCAAAACAGATAAAGCAATTAATTGATGAGGATTCAGACTGAAGTTCGTATTAGTTCCGTGCATGAGTCCACCTGAATTTAAGTATATTATAATAAGAATCATGAGAACAAGAAAAAATACAGCAGCAAAATCCTGCAACAAGATCTTCCAGTAATCTGAGAATTCACTGATCTCCCATTTACCTCACATCACCACCAGAGGGCGATCCCTCACCGTGTTTTTGTGTTCACTGTTTCAGGAGCGGGTTCCATAACACATGGATATGTTGGGGAGCCACAATCCAAGAGAACAGGATGAATTATTCAATTACACAGTTAAAGGATAGAGAGCAGTAATGCAGGAGAACTCTGCTTTAATTGTTGGAATACACGATGATATGTAGCAGAGCAGTAATCTAAGAGAACTGGATTGCTTGTTGGATTACACAGTGAGATGTCACAGAGCAGTAATCAAGGAGAACTGGATTAATTGTTAGAATACACTGTAATATTTACAGAGCAGATATGGATGCTAAATTTGCAGACAACACAAAGATAGGTAGGAAGATAAATGGTGAAGTGCGTGGAAGGATACGATAAAGAAACATAAGTAGGTTAAGTGAATTGGCAAAGCTCCGCCAAATTGAGTATAATGTGGTCAAATGTGAAAATGTCCATATTGGCAGGATGAATATAAAATACACTTAATATTTAAACGGTGAAAGATTACAAAATTCTGAGGTACAGAGGGATTGGGCTGTCCTCGGGAGGGCTGTGTTGTTCACTGGATTTACTACAATAAAGTTTATAAAATGTCTATCTCATTGATGAAGCACAGGCGACAAACTGTCAGGACTGCTCCTCTATAGGTTTTTGTACGACTCGCATTAATCTTTACAACACTGTGCGTCCACTGCACAGAAATAGGTAGCAGTGTCTGTCACCCGAGTGTCGCCAACACTCAGAGCGCTTCGTTTCTCTGCAACAATGTTCCGAGCCCTGATCCTGCCCTGATCGCTGGTACCGCTCACCAGGTGCTGCACGGTTCGGTCCGGGTATTGTCTGTACCATTGTAGGACCAGTCCAGCTGCTGTAGTGGAACAGTTCAACGATGCCAGGTCTCCCTCGGTAACCACCACAGACTCTGGGGACTGTGATACCTCTTCACTACCAGCGGCATCTGGGAAGGATATGTAGATATGCAACAACATCATAAAATTAAAATCTCATACTGCAATACAATGTTGCACAATAAAGTACAATTGGACGCATAATACAAGATAACAACAAAACAGAATACTATTTAACAGAACATAGCATCGCTAATGTGTGAAATATCGCTGTCAGAAATAGCGACCACACTTACACTGAGGGAAGAGTAAGAAATCCAGGGAGATGATCACTAAAGCGAAGCTGAGCTTCATGTCGGATCCTATCGACACTTGTAAAACACCTCCAATCAGCTTGGCTCATGTAGATCAGGCCCAGGACAGGGTGATTTGGTCGCTCGCCCTGTCTTGTCAGCCTGGATCTGAAATGTCTCAACTTGTTGAGACTTTGAATTGGATTTGATTTGATTGAATTGGAAAAGTATTTTTAAAAAAGTTGTAGAAAGATCTCAGGACAGGAAAAGCTCCTGGGAAAGCAAAGCTATTGGACATGAATCTGAGCCCAACACCAGTTATACTCTCGCGACCAGAGCTGGATCTCTGGGACTTTTGATCAGGAAGTGAAATAGTGAGGGAGCTCCAGCATCGATAGGGTGTGGGGGAGGAGCGTGCGCAAGAGTCAGAGCATCCCGCATTGTGACGTCAGAGCAACAGGCATTGTGACATCAGAGTATCCGCCTCTGTGACGTCAGAATGCGGGCATGTGCGGCGTCACCATGCAGCCCTTTGACGTCAGTGGGTCTGGTCTGAGGGACAGAAACATCTCTCCCGGAGCTGATCTGAATCTCCAGCCCTGAGTTTGTGGGAATTTACAACTGATCAGAAACTGGTTTAACCTGTAAACTGATTTGATGGCGGATCTGCCGGTCTGATCGGGTTCTGCAGTTAATTTTCTCGGTCATAGCTGGAAAATAAATGGGTGAATGTTGAGTCCGAGGTTAATGTGGTTCCCGCTGGGTGTGTGTTTTATGCGGCTGAGAACAGCACTGCTCACAGTGGCTGTATCTATCCAGATTCTAGCCTTTGTCTAACATCAAGTGTAATTTGCTAATCCTGCACTTGATAGAAATCAATAAGGTTACATCGAGGTTTCTTTTGAATCATTTTTTAAAAAAACGCCATCTGGGCCTTTTGCTAAGATGAAGCTCAGGTCAAGCACTGGAAGAAATATAATACCTGCTCCAATCAGCTAGGATGTTGTTAATCAAGCCAAAGACTGGAAGAATGGGCCCTGTGTTGTCAGCTTCGATCTGCAATGTCTCTCTTGCAGCGACCTTTGAGTGGACCAATTCGGTTTTTGATTGGATATAACTGAAACAGAAAGCAGGCATCTCGGTCTTTGGGCTCGGATCAAGCATCAAATCGAGCCCAAGATCTGGTGCGATGCTCTTTCATGTCAGCTTGGATTTTTTGCGAGGACCATGAATTAGATTCAATTTGAATTGGTTTTGGGGGCAATTAGGAGATGGATTCTGGCTTGGCCAGTCCGCTCTCTGCATTGGCTTTGCAACGTTAAGCAATTACTATTTTACAATCCGACAGACAGGAGCTCCCGAACACAATGCAAAGTGCAGGGTTGGATTGGTTTCCATCATAAATTCCGTAAGTGAGTCCTTATTCTGATCAACTCTTCAGAGTCCAATTTCTCCAGCTGGAGATGGAGAGGTTTGGCTGCCTGACCGGTGCTGTTGCTGTTGTTTGTTTCACGATTGTCTGCAAACATGAGTAAGACTCCCTGCGAGCGCAGTTCAATATCATAAAGCTGATGTTGATTAGTGAGTGCCAGAATAAAACAAAGACAATCCTTGCAATATCATGTTTGAAACTTGAAAAAAAAACTACTTCTGTTTCTGTCTCATCATTTGAGGACAATAAGTAAGTGACATAATTTCCAGGACTCAGATCTGAAATACATGTTCAAACACGAATCAATCATATCGGACTGTGTTTAAATTTTAGGCTGAAATCGCGATTGGGAAATTACTTTAAATGTGTTTATTCCACAATTGCCTATCTGAAATTCCCCCTCCCCACCCCCAGAACACCCAGTTGCTGCCTTCCCACATTGTCGCTGTTCTCTCTGTAAAAGGGAAGTTGAAGCAAGTAAAACCTCGTTCCAATCCGCACTCGCATTAAACTGCTATAGTGTCACTGGATCCTCTCAGCTTACGTACACGCTGCCCTCGAAGCGGCTGCGGGGCTGATGAGACGCTCGCACACCTCCTTGTGGAATGTGCCTTTGCAAAGAAGGTCTGGAGCCAGATGCAGTGGTATTTGTCGCGGTTCGTCCCGGGCAGCTCGGTGACGCAGGACTCTGTGCTCTACGGGCTGTTTCCGGGGACGCACACCGAAACAAACATCAACTGCTGCTGGAGGGTCATCAACTCGGTGAAGGACGCGCTTTGGTCCGCCCGAAACTTGCTGATCTTCCAGCTGAAAGAATTGTCCTCGACCGAGTGTTGCAGACTGGCACATTCCAAGGTCCAGGACTACGTGCTCAGGGACGCGCTCAAGCTTGGGGCAGCCGCCGCCAAGGCACAATGGGGAAAGGCCACCGTGTAAAGCGTCTCAACTGAGGCAGACCGAGGGCCGGGTAACTGCAGAATACCCTCGGCCTGAGTAACTGTGTGCCAACCTGAAAAATAACGGCACACAGTAAACTCTGACACATGTATATAGTTTTAAGAAATGAAATATAACAAAATGTAATGTTTTTGTAAATAAGCACTGTATTGTACTGTAAAAATGATTCTTTTTTGCACTGTTTATGACTTTTGGATCTGTCATTTTGCAATGTTTTATTGGAGAGTTTTTTTTGTGAATAAAGTATATTTTTGAAATTAAAAAAAAACATGTGTCGCAGTGGTGTTTTTAGTCCTGTTGCAGGAGACCTGGATTTCAGTGAGCAGAAATATCCCAAGCTGAGATATAATCAGTGTGCTTGTGAGGAAAATCGCTACATTGTTGGGGGCCAGGGGTGGGAATGAAGTCGCTGGTCTGATTATTGAAACAGAGAAACACTGGGTTGTGAATTGTGTCAGAAAACATTTGACAGACATTCAAAATGAGAATGAACATTGATGGCAACCTGTTCTCAGGGATTGTTTTAAATAGCACAATGACAACCTTGCGAAATGTATATGTCAATATAAGCTGTCCCTTAGGCAGCAAAATACTCTAATCAAACAGACCCTTTGATCAAAGAGATCGTGAAAAGGAGAGTGAAGATGGGGAAAGTGCTGCACAATAATTCACACAGGCAAGAAAATGTCATCAAAGGTTGAAGCGTGAGTTAAGGAACTGTAAATGTATTTTTAGGATAGTTGCAAGTTAAAAATTCAACTGTGGCTCAGCCGTTCGTGTTGAGTGTTGTGTTTAGTTTTGATATTTTGTTTATGACCCTGTGACTATCACTGTCGAGACAAAATAATTATTTCTGTTTATCAGTGTGGGAGCGCCCTCTGCTGATCACTAACCGGAACTCCCAGTCTGGGGTTTTTGTGCGGGGTTCGCTCCATCTGTACCAGTGTGGGCTCCATGGCACAGAAATACACGGCGCTGTCGGACAGAACAGCTCTGGCGATATTTAAAGGAACAGTATTGTTTCCTTTGTGTAAAGCAGCCGAGAATCTATCTGAGAAATCCGGAGACTTATCAGTATTGCCCGAGCCATATATCATCATCAAATATCTCAGAGCTTGCCCGGGATACTGGATGTACCAGAACACAGCTTGAAAAGCAGCTGTCGAGCTTTTACAGTCCAGTGTTACGTTCTGTCCTTCCAGAACCGATAATTCAGATCGATCTTGAAACACTGAATCTTCAGCATTTCCCCCTGTAACAAAACACAGAACACACTCAATATCTGGGAGGGAAGAGAGCCCATGGGACAGACACTGATCATTTAAACATTGGCTAGAAAAAGAAAATGCTCGAAATTTTCAGTAGATCTGACAACATCTGTGAGAGGCGAACAGAGATAATGTTTCAAGTCAGGATGACACTTTGTCAGAGTTTATTGACTCACCGGGCAGCAAGACCATTATTATCAGCAAACAAAGTAAGGAGCACATGGTGTCTGGTTTCGGGTTCGGCAGAAATGAAGCAGTATTTGAAATGTGTTGACATTTCTGTTCTAATATTCAAGCGGAAATTCATATCAGCGGAAACGTAATTTACTCAGAAATTATGGGGCGTTTCCCAGCGACAGGATTGGCCGCTTTCTCAGGATTGATGGTCGTCGGGCATCAATCAGCGTTCGCTCGACTAATAAGCTCTGGGTTTCTCTTTCTCCCTGTCTTTCTAGGGTTCTCCGGCTCTCTCTTCGTTTGGAGCCTGTCTATCTCGCTCTGTTATTCCGCCTCTGTTTGTCTAACCCCCATTGCTCTGCTTCTGACCGTCTCTGTCTTCGCACTGGCTCTACGCTCTTATCTTTCTCCCCTTCTCCCTAGAGTTCAGAGTTCAGACAATCCGATTTCTACCACTGTCCCATTTCAATGAGCCCACTAAATTACTCATTCTATTCGAGCACCAAATGTAGATAAAGTTAATAACCAGCACTTAAGGGGTAACATCATGATGGAAAGATTTAAATGTAAATACTAAAGAATATAGAGAGTGAATGTGAATCCAGGGTCATATTTACATCTTGTGTTATTATTTTAGAGAAGGCATGTTATCGGAATCTTGATGGCTTCATATTGTTTAGAATGAGCTTTTATAACCACTATTAATTGAATAAAGCGAATCGCCAGCAATTAAAGTAACGGTGGGATTATCCCTCATGTGTACGCTCAACTGAGTTCAATTGCATTGGAGTAGTAAAAGGATGAACAAGAATAATGCAACATAATCATGCAGCAACGCCCTTTTGTTCTTTGAGAATTCGATGATTTTCCAGGAAATGACCAGTTACCTCAGATTGCCGCCAGATGGCGGTGCCTCACCATGTTTGTGTGTTTACTGCAGCGGGTACGGGAAGCATAACTCGGCGGTATTGCTGCTGGTCTGGTTTCCCAAGGCGTCCAGAGGCTCTCGGAAATAACCCTGTGGCTATCACGTACTACGTTAATTGTATTTCCCTTTCTGAAATTCCTGAGTGTGTTTAGGCCATTGAATTTCTCATTGTACCCTTTTGCTTCTCTCACTGACTATCTCTCTGTTTCTCTTGTTGTCTGTTCGCCTGTCTCTCTTTATGTTTTCGTCTGTACTGTCTCCATAAATCTGCAACTGCTCCCTTCACAGTTCCTTCACCGAACCTTCATCTATTTCCCTTCCTGTATCAGTCTCTCCCTCATTTATCTTACTGTCTGTCCCACTATTTATCTCCTTGCCTCTCGCACATTTCTCTCATTCCCTTTCCTCGTGTTTATATCCCTGTAACTCCATCTGTTCCTCCTAATCTGTGCCGCTCCAACACACCCGGAGGAAACCACATTAACCTCTGCACTGTAGGGTTTCTCTGATTTCTCCATCTGTTCCTCCTAATCTGTGCCTTGACTTCTATCACGGTCTCGGGCTCGAGTTCACCCACTGTCTTTCCATTCGTTCATCTTCATTCCTTAGCTTGAAGATTTCTGTGTTGCAGCATTTGTTTCCCTCACGGGATCAACATCTAAATTCACTGTTGTACAAATCGTGTATTGTTTTATTTACAATCGCAACGCTCTGAAATCTACCGTTGAAGGCGAAGAGTTCAGCGTCACCAGGTCACGCCATGACAACGAGATTAATGTTCTTGAGGAGCCGTCACAAAAAATAACATTCAGTATGAGCGTGTTAGACCGATCAAATAAAACCACAGACATCTGAGGACTTTGGATCGGTATTCTGTGGAGTTTAGAGGGATGAGGGGTGAATCTCATTGAAACTTACAGCATACTCAAAGGCCTGGATAGAGTGGACGTGGAGAAGATGTTTCCATTAGTAGGAGAGTCTAGGATCCGGCGCACAACCCCAGAATAAAGAGACGACCCTTTAGAACCGAGATGAGGAGAACTTTCTTCAGCCAGAGAGTGGCGAATCTGTGGAATTCATTGCCACAGAAGGATGTGGAGGCCAGCTCATTGAATGTCTTTAAGACAGAGATAGATAGGGTCTTGATTGGTCGAGAAATCAAGGGTTCCGGGGGAAAGGGGGAGAATTGGGATGAGAAACCTATCAGCATGATTGAATGGCGGAGCAGAAACGAGGGGCCGAATGGCCTAATTCTGCTTCTATATCTGATGGTTCTATCAGCAATGCCGATGCTTCCCTCACACTCCACTCTGTACTCACTCAGTCACTGACTCCACTCTCAGATATTTAATAAAAGCAAATTACTGCGGATGCTGGAATCTGAAACCAAAAGAGAAAACGCTGGAAAATCGAGGGTTGACAAATCGTGTTTATATCCACGATTCAGCACAGAACACAATAGGTTTCTGGACTGAACATTGGCCATTTTGTGACTCTGTGCCGTCGCACTGCGTAGTAAGGGAAGTCTCCATTCTCCACGCTACTTCCCAGAGTGTTTTGCGAGCTAAGTGACCAGCTATATAACATATACATTTCACAAGGTTGAATATAACCATTTAAAACAATCCCTGAGAACAAGGTACCATCAATGTTTATCCTTATTTTGAATGCCTCTCAAATGTTTTCTGACATATTTCGCAACTTTACAATAACCGGACCAGTGATTTTAATCTCACCCCTGTCCCTAACGATTACTTTTTCCCTGTGTACTTAAAACGGTATCTATTAATTTGACAAGGTGCCTCACGGGAGACTGCTGAGTAAAATAAGGGCCCATGGTATTCGAGGCAAGGTACTAACATGGATTGACGATTGGCTGTCAGACAGAAGGCAGAGAGTTGGGATAAAAGGTTCTTTCTCAGAATGGCAACCGGTGACAAGTGGTGTCCCGCAGGGTTCAGTGTTGGGGCCACAGCTGTTCTCTTTATATATTAACGATCTAGATGACGGGACTGGGAGCATTCTGGCCAAGTTTGCCGATGATACAAAGATAGGTGGAGGGGCAGGTAGTATTGAGGAGGTGGGGAGGCTGCAGAAAGATTTAGACAGTTTAGGAGAGTGGTCCAAGAAGTGGCTGATGAAATTCAACGTGGGCAAGTGCGAGGTCGTACACTTTGGAAAAAAGAATAGAGGCATGGACTATTTTCTAAACGGTGACAAAATTCATAATGCTAAAGTGCAAAGGGACTTGGGAGTCCTAGTCCAGGATTCTCTAAAGGTAAACTTGCACGTTGAGTCCGTAATTAGGAAAGCAAATGTAATGTTGTCATTTATCTCAAGAGGCTTGGAATACAAAAGCAGGGATGTACTTCTGAGGCTTTATAAAGCACTGGTTAGGCCCCATTTGGAGTACTGTGAGCA
Source organism: Mustelus asterias (assembly GCF_964213995.1). NCBI lineage: Eukaryota > Metazoa > Chordata > Chondrichthyes > Carcharhiniformes > Triakidae > Mustelus > Mustelus asterias. Next base: position 30,003 of record NW_027591652.1, on the reverse strand, counting down.
ATTTTGGGCCCCACACCTCAGGAAGGACATACTGGCACTGGAGCGGGTCCAGCGGAGATTCACACGGATGATCCCAGGAATGGTAGGCCTGACATACGATGAACGTCTGAGGATCGTGGGATTATATTCATTGGAGTTTAGGAGGTTGAGGGGAGATCTGATAGAAACTTACAAGATAATGAACGGCTTAGATAGGATGGACGTAGGGAAGTTGTTTCCATTAACAGGGGAGACTAGGACGCGGGGGCACAGCCTTAGAATAAAAGGGAGTCACTTTAGAACAGAGATGAGGAGAAATTTCTTCAGCCAGAGAGTGGTGGGTCTGTGGAATTCATTGCCACAGAGGGCTGTGGAGGCCGAGACGTTGAGCGTCTTCAAGACAGAAATTGATAAATTCTTGATTTCTCGAGGAATTAAGGGCTATGGGGAGAGAGCGGGTAAATGGAGTTGAAATCAACCATGATTGAATGGTGGAGTGGACTCGATGGGCCGAATGGCCTTACTTCCGCTCCTATGTCTTATGGTCTTATGGTCTTATCCTCTTGCACTGGGCACTCAGTACCTGTGCATTAGACAGATGTCAAATTATCTGCTTCATTTTTCACCTTAATTCGGGGGAAAGATCTACCGAAAGAAATATACTGACATTGAGTTGGAAGGAAAGAGAGTTAAACCGAGAAAGAGACAGAATGACTGAGAATGTGACAGAGAGCAAGAGGGTGAGAAAGACGCACTCAGCCTGGGCTACAATTTGATTGGAGAAAGCCAGCCGCACTTCGTCGTCAACTAACAGTGATTGGTCCAAAGCTAACATCATCTCAGGCAGACTAACCAATCGCAGCACTGAGAAACGCCCCCCAGTTTCCCAATAATTGCAGTTGCCTCTGATCTGAGTTGACTCTGTGATATAAACTAGAAGCAGCAACATCGTTTAAACAGTGTGGCTGTTTACTGTCCAATCAGGAACCATGTGTTCCCTGTGTGCTTTACTGATAATAATGGTCACGCTGCCCGGTGAGTCTGAGCTCAAATCCTCAGTGTGTGTTTCATGGGTTATATTCACTCAGATTTCTCACACATTCTATATGTTGTTACAGGAACCAGTGGCCAAGATTCAGTTTTCCAGGACCGGCCCGAATTCACGGTCCAGGAAGGACAGACGGTAATATTGAACTGCAACTACACAACAGAATACACTGGCGAGATTCTCTTCTGGTGCATTCAACATCCCGGGGAAGCTCCGAGATATTTATTGAAGAAATACGGCAAGGGACAGGGGGATAAGTCTCCAGATTTTCCTGACCGGTTTTCGGCTGAATTGGACAAAGACAAGAGAACAGTTCCTTTAACAATCACCGGGGTCCATGTCTCTGACTCTGCCGTGTATCACTGTGCGCTGAGCCCCACACTGTTACAGAGGCACAGTCAACCCGTACAAAAACCTGCAAAGGCACTCTCACCTCCTCTCACTGAATCAGATCTGTGAGCTGCAATGTGGATTTGTAATATAACCCAAATCATATAAAGACCAGCTTGGCAGAATTCTTCCTTTCTGTCCTACATAATGTGGCATTATACATCAAAGCTCTCTTTATATCGGCGGCGAGGAACTTTTCATTTTCAGCGAGCAGCTCTTAATTGAAAACTCCAACCATGATAACACAACTATTTAAATTATTACCCATTACATACACGTCCAATTTAAAGATTGGCCCTGTTAATGAAGCCATATTGAGTTTAATACAACGCTAATTATTCTCTACCCCACAGAGCAGTGGCTGTGCAATCGCTGGGTTTATTTAAAACAGATGTTAATAGATTTGTGGATATTAAGAGTAAAATGGGACTTCGGGTAGTGCAGGAAGGTGGTGAGAAATAGACAGGCAGGTAGACAGAAGGGACATGTTCCAAAGGCAAAGTGGCCACTGCTGGTCTTTCATCTGCCCAGCTCACTGACGTCACAAACTGCGAGTTGATTGGATGAAATGTGGGACAAAGGAGCAATGAACCGATTGGTTGTCACCTGTCGCTCTGTCAGGAATAGACCAATCAGGTTGCCGGACCGGATGACACTCCACATCTTCTGACCTCTGACCTAAAACTATTGAGCTTTAACTCACTGAGTTCAGATCCAGCATCAGCTCTGTGAACATGTTGGCACCTTTTACTCATTCTTCACAGCTACTGGTCTCCTAACTGGTAACTCCCAAGTTACACAATTATCAGTTGTTAATGTTACTCACAGAGTATTTTTACTTTTAACTGTGTGCTTCCTGCATCTACAATATATTGTGTTAATTTGATAATCTTGGTTGTAATAAAATGAGAACAAAATGCTACGACAATGGGTGAATGGACACCGCTCGACAATCACCAGGCAGGAGTGTTCCCTACCTGTCGGGGAACAGGGCATTCAGCCTCTGATCTTCGGGTAAGCGTTCTCCAAGGTGGCCTTCACCACACATGACAACGCAGAATCGCTGAGCAGAAACTGAGAGCCAAGTTCCGCACACATGGGGACGGCCTCAACCGGGATCTTGGGTTCATGTCACACTGTCTGTAACCCCGGGGCTTGCAAAATCTCAGTAACTGTCCCGGCTGGAGACAATTCACACCTCTTTAACCTGTGCTTAACCCTCTCTCCACTCACATTGTCTGCACCTGTAAAGACTTGATTACCTGTTAAAACTCGCATTCCAACCATTATCTTGTAATTTAGTTTGTGGCTATATATGCCCTGTTTGTGAACCGAACTCTTCACTCACCTGATGAAGGGGCAACGCTCCGAAAGCTCGTGCTACCAAATAAACCTGTTGGACTATAACCTGGTGTTGTGAGACAACTTACTGTTCCTACCTCAGTCCAACGCCAGAACTCCACATGACAAATAGAAATGACATGTGGAGTGCCTCAGAGGTGGCGAAAATGTGACTGTTTGAAACACAAGGGGAATCAATTATATTTGCAAAAGTAAATCGAGAAAAAATATTTCCAACATATTATTGATCACGCATTTATCATACATAACTTTAAAATGAGGGCAAACCTGATTTTAAAATAATGCCTTTATTGGTGAAGTTAAACTTTAACCACTTTTATAAATGACAGTTACTGCAGTAAAGCAGTGTCCTGTTTTTTGGACAATTGATTTGTTCACACGTGACCCGGAAGAGAAGCAGCTTCGGATCAACAACCCACATCCTGATACCGGAAGCACGGAGTCTGATTCCAGCCAATCAGATTGCAGAAAACCCAAGTGTCTGAAACTTTATCTGGTGCATATCTTGAAGACGTTGATTCAATCCATGCTCTTCTGCTGTGAGCTGTGCTCCGTATTCTTACTGACATTGTTATTATATCACACGGTGCAAATGAAACTGTTCCTTATCATTCTGGTGGTGCTAACTTGTAAGCGCAGGATATTTATTTGTGGAGCTATTTGTTTATAATAATTTTGCTCCAGTGTCTCACTGTATGAATGTTTTTTTATAGATCGGTGTCGCTCGGACCAAGTTTCACAAACTCCCACAGCGAGAACAGTCCAGAGCGGGGATTCAGTGCAAATAAACTGCAGTTATGAGATGTCCAGCATTTATGGAATGTATTGGTACAGACAAAAACCCGGTCAGAGACTCGAGTGGATAATAAGCAGATTATCGAATGGCAAAGAGAGAAAAGACCGGTTCGAATTGGAACTTTCCACTGCGGGCAAACGGGGCCAGTTGGTTATTGAAAACACGGAGAGCGCGGATGCCGCTCTGTATTACTGTGCGATAGAGCCCACACTGAGAGGAAAGACGCTCGTCACTGTACAAAAACCTCACGCCTGTTTTCAGTTGCTGCAGCAATCCTACAAATAGCAGACTGCAGGCAATAGCTGCCAGAACTAGAGCAGGAAATGGAGCAGGTGAGCGGGGTTGCCCGGGGCTTTGCAATTCCTGACAGCGACTTCGCTTTGCTCAGACATATTGAGAGTCAGGATGTAACTAATCCGATTGAAGGAACAGTCGCTCAGTGAGTGTGGGCTTTATGGTGAGGAAATCACCCGCATTCTTTAATTTAAGCATGATAGTCCACTGTCTCGAATCAGACATTTGGTCTCTGCACAAATACAGAAAGACCTGGACAATATTCAGGTTTGGACTGATAAGTGGAAGCAACGTTCAGGTCACACAGGTTCCAGGCAATGACCGTCTCCAAAAGAAGAGGATCTGTCGAACTTTCCTTGATATTCAAAGGCATTACCATCGCTGAATCCTCCCCCCTGCTCCCCCCCTTCCTCTCCCCCACCCCCAACAACATCCTGGGAGTTGACCGAAAGCTGAACTGGACCGAGGAATATGAATACCGTGGCTACCGGAGCAGATCAAAGGTTAGGAATCCTGTGGCGAGTAACTCGCCTCGTGACTCCCCAAAGCCTGTCCACCATCTACAAGATACAAGTCAGGGGTGTAAATGGAATGCTCCCTACTTGCTGGATCAGTGTCGCTCCAACAACACTCATTAAGCTCGACAAGATACAGGACAGGGCAGTCCGCGTGATTGCGACCCATTCAATAAACACCCATTCCTGTCACCACCGACGAACAGTGGCAGCTGAGTGCAACACCTCCGGATATACAGCAGCAACTCAACAAGGATTTTTAGGCAGCACAATCCGAACACACGGCCACTGCCATGTAGGAGGACAAGGGCAGCATTCACATGGGAACACCACAACCGAGAGGTTCCCTTCCAATTTATTCCATATCCTTACTTTGCAATATACCGCTGTTCCTTCACGGTCAATGGGTCAACACCCCAGACTCCCACACTAACAGCACCATCGGTGTACCTGCATCTCGGGACCGCAACGCTTCAAGAAGGCAGCTCACTGCCACACAATACACCAGTGTCAGCTGTGAGTTTCGATATCTTCGTGTTGCTGGATGAGCCTGTGTCCCGGATTTACAATAACAGTCCTGTTGCTGGGTAAGTCTCTGTGTCCCGGATTTACAATAGTCCTGTTGCTGGGTAAGTCTCTGTGGCAGTTATTCTACATCTCATTTGTTAAATACGACAACAGATTTTGATCCGCTTTGCATTTCGTTACAGGAGCGAGTGCCGAGGAGTCGGTGTCCGTGGGCTCATTAGAGTTAACGATGCTGAAAGAACAGCCTGTAATTTTCTGCCAAACTAACTCCACTTCTGCGTCCATCCTCAGCTGACGTTTTTTGTTTACTACATAAATTGCGGCATGGGGATTAACGTCTCGATTTCCCAAACCGCTTCTCTGCCGATCTCAATCAGGACAAAATACCCGGTAACTAAACCCGACTGCCTTCGTGAACCCGGGAACAAACCATTCGCGCAGAAGCAAACCCAGTGGAGCTGCAAATACTCGCTGAGGTTTTTGTAAGGCGTTTTAACTGCAATCTAACGTTGTGCCTCACTGCACAGTAATAGACCGCCCTGTCCTCCACATTGAGGGCGCTGATATTGAGGTAACCATTCTGCTTAGACTTGTCAGCAGCCGCCAGATATCGTCCAGAAACTTCATCTTCCTTCGTTGTTAATATTTTGGAAATAATCCATGTCGGTGGCTGTGCTGGTTTCTGCTGATACCATTGCATGGAGACCATATTCCTGTCTGTATAGTTACAATCCAACTGCACCGAACCCCCTTCTGATGCGGTTATTGTCACCGGTGACTGAGTTACTGGATCTGCGCACAGTCCGCCTGCGAAGGTAGAGGAATGAAATATCAAGAGTTAATGTAAACGTGTTTGTATCTGCGATAGTTTGTGGAACCTCCATTCTATGCATTACATGGATATTTCAGATGGTTAATTAAGTTGCCATCAGTATGTTTATCTGGTTTGATGAACGTTTTCCAGTACTTACTGTGCAAATCAGAATAGCGCCAGGGATTAACAGGCTAATTTAGTTTCTTTATTCTATAAGCAAGAAGATACAAAAGCGACTTAATTGATTTGTTCAGAATGTTCCCCTCTTCAGGGAGTAAAACGTCGTGTTCCAGATACATTGTAAGTCACCGCTTCTCCTTCTGTCTGGACTGCTGAGGACATCGGCTGAGTGACAGAATCTCCATGACCCAGATATGGAAAAAGGTTCTCTTTGTCTGGCGGAGGTGGACTCATAGCCAAAAAGATTCTCCACCCCAGGTGCAGACTAAAATTTGAACAAAGGACATAAAGACGATCGTGGTAGAATTCACGACCGGAAATTGTTGAACACAAACTTGAGTCCCGAAGACTCACAGGTGGTCGAAAGTTGCACTTTGCAGTTCCATGTCACCCCCCATCAGAGGGCAGTGAGATACCGTGTTGGGTTCGGTATCGGGGCGAATTCCAGACTCACAACCACGGCCAATAACAATATTGAGAGAATGCAACTAAAAGAGCAAAAGCCCAAACAGAAATGTTATATTAGCATCGATAGCAAACTTATATTGCTTCAGGAGATATATTATTATGGTTGCCAGAGTTGTGAATCTTTAGAAACTCTCTGGGAACCTTAATCAGAGGAGATTGAAGGGTGAACTGTCTGACTGAGCAGAGCCAGTCAAGGCAGCTTTCCCTTCTTTATGACGCTGGAACATTGACTCTGATGTCAGCAGTGAAAGTAACTGATTGGAGATATTGGAAGTATTCTCGTTACAGCACAAGAGGAATTCAAACCTAATATCAGCTTCGGGACTGTCCGATTATTTGGTTACAGACAAGAGACCGAAAGGCTTGAAGGGAGACGGCAGCGGTTGTAGGAGAGCTAATTCCCGGTGACATGCATGTGTCTGCAATGGGTGTTCTGCGATTATTAGCCTTAAATTGTGGCTGCTTCGAACCCATTAGAAATCCATTCAATGATTCTATTCTGCCAAACCCATTAATTATTCTCTCTTCCTCATTCTACAGCGAGCGAGACAGGGAAAAGCAGCAATATTCCAGCCCCCACTGTCCAAACCCCTTTGCCAGCAGAAAACGCTGGATATTTTGCTCTGTGTGTTTTCTCAGAAATGGTGAAGAGTAAATATTCAATATTTTGATTGATACCCAGTTCCGTTCACATTCAACAATAAACTTGAATTCGGAAATATCGGAGCAGTGAGGTTTGATAATGTTTCTGCCCCGTGACAGTGACACGGCTGTCCCCTCCCCGTGTCTGCGTGGGTTTCCTCCGGGTGCTCCGGTTTCCTCCCACAGTCTGAAAGATGTGCTGGTTCGGGTGCATTGGCCGTGCTAAATTCCCCCTCAGTGTAACCCGAACAGGCGCCGGAGTGTGGGCGACTAGGGGATTCTCACAGTAACTTCATTGTAGTGTTAATGTAAGCCTACTTCTGACACTAATAAATAAACTGAAACTGAAGGTCAAGGTGCTGCTGTGACAATGCACTCTTGTTTAAACACTGCAATGCTGAGATAGGGGAAAGGGTCGTGGGGATAAATAAAGAGAATAAAGAAATAAAAGGTAGAGAACAGTTAAAATTAAATAAAATTAACTGATTTCCAGTTCTTTCTCCAACTTATCGGTTGACAAGGTTAAATGGACAGGTTTGGGTTTAATCCCTGTCCAGGTGCCCAAGAGGCGAAGAAACTCACTTAGTTCCTTCCTCCCGGCGCTGACAGCCAAAGGAGCCGTCGATGAACAAAGCCTGCGAATTGGGCAATAGGTGTGGTGAACCATAGATGGTTATCACTATGGGTACTGAACCATAGATGGTTAGCACTATGGGTTCTTGTAGATATGTTTATCTGGTTCGATATCGCATTGGAAATCATATAAATTTGCCTGTCTGTAGGAGCGGCAGCTGAAAGTTCATTCCATAGCGCGGACCAGCAGTCTCGCACCAGGAAGGTCAGGGTTAGTAAATGATCCAATACAAAGCGGAATCTTCATCAGTGATGGAGATGGAAAGTGGGACCGAATAGCTGAGTAGCTGGATTGGTTATAATAGTGGTTATAAAGAGTGGGACCGAATAGCTGAGTAGCTGGATTGGTTAAAATAGTGGTTATAAAGAGTGGTTATAAAACTCATTCTAAACAATATGAAGCCCTCAAGATTCCGATAAGATGCCTTTTCTAAAATAACAACACAAGATGTAAATATGACCCTGGATTCACATTCATTTCCTATATTCTTTAGTTATTTACATTTAAATATTTCCATCATAATTTACCTCGTAACTTCTGGTTATTAACGTTTTCTACATTTGTTGCACCAAAAGAATGAGTAACTTAGTGGATTCATTGAAATAGGAGAGTGAGGGAAATCGGATTGTCTGAACTCTGAATTTTAGGGAGAAGGGGAGAAAGATAAGAACGGAGAGCCAGTGCGAAGACAGAGACGGTCAGAAGCAGAGCAATGGGGGCGAGACAAACAGAGGCGGAATGACAGAGCGAGATAGACAGGCTCCAAACGAAGAGAGAGCAGGGGAATCTGAGAAAGACAGGGAGAAAGAGAAACTCAGAACTTATTAGTCGAGCGAACGCTGATTGATGCCCGACGACCATCAATCCTGAGAAAGCGGCCAATCCTGTCGCTGGGAAACGCCCCATAATTTCTGAGTAAATTACGTTTCCGCTGATATGAATTTCCGCTTGAATATCAGAACAGAAATGTCAACACATTTCAAATAGTGCTTCATTTCTGCCGAACCCGAAACCAGACACCATGTGCTCCTTACTTTGTTTGCTGATAATAATGGTCTTGCTGCCCGGTGAGTCAATAAACTCTGACAAAGTGTCATCCTGACTTGAAACTTTATCTCTGTTCGCCTCTCACAGATGTTGTCAGATCTACTGAAAATTTCGAGCATTTTCTTTTTTTGAGTCAATGTTTAAACGATCAGTGTCTGTCCCATGGGCTCTCTTCCCTCCCAGATACTGAATAACTTCTGTGTTTTGTTACAGGGGCAAATGCTGAAGATTCAGTGTTTCAAGATCGATCTGAATTATCGGTTCTGGAAGGACAGAACGTAACACTGGACTGTAAAAGCTCGACAGCTGCTTTTCAAACTATGTTCTGGTACATCCAGTATCCCGGGCAAGCTCTGAGATATTTGATGAAGATATATAGCTCGGGCAATACCGATAAGTCTCCGGATTTCTCAGATAGATTCTCGGCTGCTTTGCACAAAGGAAACAATACTGTTCCTTTGAATATCGCCAGAGCTGTTCTGTCCGACAGCGCCGTGTATTTCTGTGCCATGGAGCCCACACTGGTACAGATGGAGCGAACCCCGCACAAAAACCCCAGACTGGGAGTTCCGGTTAGTGATCAGCAGAGGGCGCTCCCACACTGATAAACAGAAATAATTATTTTGTCTCGACAGTGATAGTCACAGGGTCATAAACAAAATATCAAAACTAAACACAACACTCAACACGAACGGCTGAGCCACAGTTGAATTTTTAACTTGCAACTATACTAAAAATACATTTACAGTTCCTTAACTCACGCTTCAACCTTTGATGACATTTTCTTGCCTGTGTGAATTATTGTGCAGCACTTTCCCCATCTTCACTCTCCTTTTCAAGGTCTCTTTGATCAAAGGGTCTATTTGATCAGAGTATTTTGCTGCCTAAGGGACAGCTTATATTGGCATATACATTTCGCAAGGTTATCATTGTGCTATTTAAAACAATCCCTGAGAACAGGTTGCCATCAATGTTCATTCTCATTTTGAATGTCTGTCAAATGTTTTCTGACACAATTCACAACCCAGTGTTTCTCTGTTTCAATAATCAGACCAGCGACTTCATTCCCACCCGCCCCCCGACTGCCCGCCCCCCGACTGCCCGCCCCCCGACTGCCCGCCCCCCGACTGCCCGCCCCCCGACTGCCCGCCCCCCGACTGCCCGCCCCCCGACTGCCCGCCCCCCGACTGCCCGCCCCCCGACTGCCCGCCCCCCGACTGCCCGCCCCCCGACTGCCCGCCCCCCGACTGCCCGCCCCCCGACTGCCCGCCCCCCGACTGCCCGCCCCCCGACTGCCCGCCCCCCGACTGCCCGCCCCCCGACTGCCCGCCCCCCGACTGCCCGCCCCCCGACTGCCCGCCCCCCGACTGCCCGCCCCCCGACTGCCCGCCCCCCGACTGCCCGCCCCCCGACTGCCCGCCCCCCGACTGCCCGCCCCCCGACTGCCCGCCCCCCGACTGCCCGCCCCCCGACTGCCCGCCCCCCGACTGCCCGCCCCCCGACTGCCCGCCCCCCGCTTGTTCCCCCCCCCCCCCCGCTTGTTCCCCCCCCCCCCCCGCTTGTTCCCCCCCCCCCCCCCCCCCCGCTTGTTCCCCCCCCCCCCGAGCTGTCCCCCCCTCTCAGACCCGCCCTGACCAATTCCTCTGAGACCCTCCAGTCCCACCAGGATTTCACCCCCCCTCCCCCCAAATCCCAGCCCTATCCATAGGGGCCCCTCCCCAGCTCCTGAACTCCTGTCCCCAAACCCCACCCCCACCGACAGACCCAAACCCCACCCCCACCGACAGACCCAAACCCCACCCCCACCGACAGACCCAAACCCCACCCCCACCGACAGACCCAAACCCCACCCCCACCGACAGACCCAAACCCCACCCCCACCGACAGACCCAGCCCCCACCGACAGACCCGAACCCCACACCCACCCCCACCGACAGACCCGAACCCCACCCCCACCGACAGACCCGAACCCCACCCCCACCGACAGACCCGAACCCCACACCCACCGACAGACCCAACCCCCACTGAGCCTAATCCCCCCCCGACTCCTGAACCCACTCCCAATCCTAAACCTGCCGCACTCAATCTCTCACCCCCAAATTCCCCTCTCCCCTCCAGGTTCCCCACCCCCCAAAACCCCCTTTAAATCCCCACTGCCCAAACCCACTCTCAGTCCCTCCACTTAAACCCCTCTGAACCTCCCCTCTGCCCAATCTCTCTCTGCCCCTCCTCCCGATCCTCTCTGCCCCTCCCCCTGATCCTCTCTGCCCAATCTTCTCCAATCCCAATTCCCCCCCCCCCCCCCCCACTCCAGCCAAATCTGTTGTCCCTCCTCACAATCCCTCTAAATCTCCCGATCCTTCCCTCTGAGCCCCGTACCCCGCTCCCCCACTGCCCAAACCATCTTCAAAGCCCCCCGGCTGAATATCCCTCTAAGTTCCCCTCTTTCCCCCCACCCCTCTCAACCTGGCAAATTCCCACTCCCTCCCTGTGAACAGCCTCTGGACTGACAGATCCCCCCCCTTCTAATTAGTAACCCCCCCCCCCCCCCCCCCCCCACCACACATCTATCCCCGTCCACCACCCCCCTGTAAACAGCTCCTGGTGGAGTTGGATGTGGAAACTCTGCCCATTTTAAACATTAACGTTCAAACGACTAATTCCCCTGACACTGAGCAGCCTGTGTTATAACATCCCGCACCCCCATCCTGTACAACAGACCCCCTGTCTGATTCCCCCCCCCCCCCTCAATTGCCCCCTTTCTCTGATAACCCCTGACTCTGGTCAGCCTGTGTTATAATATTCCCCCCTCTTGTACAACAGCCTCCCCCACCAGCCCCTTCCCTCTCTGTCTAATAGCCCCTGGCTCTGAACAAGCCCCTGTATTACACACTCCCCCCTTTCAGCAGTGCTGAATCCCTCTGAATTGCCCCCGATTCCCTCCCTCTGCGTTCCTGGGCCTTTGCTGCTTGTGAACAGCAAACCCGTGATCTGGCCCGTCCCCCACGAGAGAGCAGAGAGGGAGATAAGAGGCAGAGAAGCAGAGAGATATAGAGATGGAGTTAGAGAGAATGCTACTGTAATTCAGACAGAATGATTCACAGAGAGAGGGAAGCAGAGATCAGATACAGAGAGAGATAAGAGGCAGAGAGATATAGAGATGGAGATAGGATGCGACTGTAATTCAGACATTGATTCACAGAGAAGGGAGGGAGCAGAGATAAGAGACAGAGATATAGAGATGGAGTTAGTGAGGAATCTGCTGTGATTCAGACAATGATTCACAGAGAGAGGGAAGCAGAGAACAGATAGAGATATAGAGACAGAGGATGCTACTTTAATTCAAACAGACTGAGTCAGGGGGAGGCAGAGATAGAGAGAGGGGGAAGCAGAGAGAGATAGAGAGAGTCAAGCAGATAGCTAGAGAGATAAGACAGAGAAGCAGAGTTAAAGTTCAAATTTTATTCGTCACAAGTAGGCTTACATTAACACTGCAATGAAGTTACTGTGAAAAGATGGAGATAGAGAGAATGCTGCTGTACTTCAGACAGAATGAGTCAGAGAGGGAGCAGAGATAGATAGAGCGAGAGAGAGATGGAGAGGAGGCTGCTGTGATTGAGATAAAATGATCCACAGAGAGGGAGAGAGAGATGTGCAGAGAGGCTGAGATACAAAGTGAGATGTCGAGATAAATAGAAAGTGGGGCTTTGGCAAGACAGTGACAAAGTTTCAGAGAGAGAGTGAAAGATAGAGAGAATGAGAGAAAAGGGAGAAAGATGCTGCCATTTTGAGAGGCTGAGGTATAAAGGATGGGGAGAGACAGGGATTGGAAAGATGTGGAGAAACAGTTCTGAGGATGGGGGAGTTGCACAGACAGAGCTTCAGGGAGAGGGATTGAAATCTGGGATTACATTGGAGCAGGGATCACTGGGAATACCCCCTCCCCCTGACACACAGACCACTAACCCTCCGTGTAAAAGCCCCACCAGTCTATCTGTGAATAAAAATGAACGACCAAGACACGGGGACTTTTATTAATATTTTTCTCTCTGGTTATAGCTCTTGTCCGAGGATTCCTCACGGCAAAACTATTCGCTCTCTGCATCGCCAAAGTTTCCAAAGGAATTCTCCTTGGAAGAGAGAAAGAGAAAATAAAGTGAAATTTGATTAAACACAAAACAAAAGCTGATTATAAACAATAAAAGGCACAGCAAGATCCCAGGACTTGCTGAAATTCACAATCTCACTGGGGGAGGTGGGGGAAACATTCATTTTCACCTCCTCATTATTAAACCCTGACAAAATGGGAACACGTTTCAAATGCAATGAACTTCCAACTGCCTCCTGACTGTCCCGATATTGAATTTATTAAACACATCAAAGCATTCTGGGGGCTTTACTCCAGAGACAGGCCAGTGAAAAAACACAGGAGGCCCCAATGAAGTTCCCACTTCTATCAGTCACCTCTCTCCCCTCACTCTGTTTCTCCCTCTCCGTCTCTTACACACTTCCCCCCAGATCTCTATCTGTCCAATACCCCGTCTCTGCTCCTGTCTCTGGATAACCTGTCCTGATCTCTGCTCTGTTTCTCTATCTCGAGGCGAATCTGGATTGAAATGCTCTCTCTAAGTTTCTGTCTGACCGTTTAAAATAAAACTCACAATCAAAAGGGAAATGAGAAGGGGGCGGGAGCTGGAAAATCCACAATCCCACCCTGAAGCGGCTGCTTCACATTTTATTGAACCATTGAATTCAGCCACTTAAACCCTGTTGGGGAATTAAGCGAATGCAAAAGTGCTGCTGAGATTTAGGCCGTGAAGTGAGGCCTAGTCACAGAGGCTGCATTATTCCTCCGGTAGAAAGAACAAACCCCCCTCTCTCCCACCCCCCAGTTAAACAGAACAATCTTCTCCATCCACACCCACAAATCCCAGCGCCCTGTCTAAAAACACAAGCAGGACTCTGGGATTGAGAACAAGCCTTTCCCCCAGGCTCAGGAATTTGAATTTCAGCTCCCTCTCCCTCCCGAGTGCTTCACAGTGAGAGAGAGAGAGAGAGAGACTGGGAATGCTGCAATCAGGATCCCACAGGGAGTCCCACACTGCAGGAGGACACCCCCCCCACCCCCAGAGCCTCTGTCTCTATCCCCCTACCCCCCCTCCACTGAGCCCCCCCACACTCCCCACCCATTCTCTGTTCCTCTCTCTCTACCCCACCCTCCTTCCTCTCCATCTTTTCATGTTTAAAGTGTGGGGCGCTGTCACAGTGCAGGGAATATGGGGCGGGGAGGAGGGCACAGCAAGATCCCACACACAGTCTGAGCAGGGCTAGATACAAAGTGATTTTTAAGTGAGGATTGGGCTAAAGTGAGTGGGCAATGAGGGAACCACACTTCTCCCTCTCTCTCCCTCGCTCCCCCCCTCCATCTCTTCCCCCACCCCAAATAAAAATAATGACAAGTCACTCCAGGATTGGGGCTGTTTGTACATTCAATATGAACAGGGAACCTTCCACTTCGAGCACAGTCACACCTCTCTCTCCCATTCCCTCTGTCTCTCGCTGTTTCTTTCTCTCGCTGTTTCTTTCTCTCTGCCTGTTTCTCTGCCTCTATCTCTGAACCTGTCCAGCCCCCTCTGTGTCTCTTTTGCTTTCCCCCCAGATCTATATATATCCAAACCCCATCTCTGCCCCGGTCTCTCCTACTCTGGATAATCTGTCCTGATCTCTGCTCTGTTTCCCCGTCTGGGGATGAATGGGGATTAAAATGCTCTCTCTGATAAGTTTCTGTCTGACCGTTTCAAATAATGACGCGTTGTGGGCCACGTTTGCTATTTCTCAGTGATTTCCATGGGGAAATGGGGAGGGAAGCTCCTCCTGCAAAGCCAGATCTCTCTCTCACTGCAATGTGGCAGCAGCCAGATTCCAATATCTTTATATTGGGAAAAAATCTTTTCAAACACAACAGCACAGATTCAGCCTCAGTCACACAGCCGCTGGTTACAAATCCCACCTTCTGGGAGGGTGTGAGTGAGGGTCTTTTCCCCCAGAGACTGGGGAGCTGGGCTGTGAGTGCAGAGCAGAGGACCCCCCCCCCCTAACCCAGCCCCCCTCCAGTGTGTCTCCTCTCCCTGCCCCTCTGCCTTTGATCTCCCTCTGTTACCCTCCCTTTCTCTCTCCCTCCCTGATAACTCACAATCAAAGGAGAAAGATGGGAGAGAGAGATACAGCAGGAAAACCCACAATCACATCCCCAATCCGATGGATTAAAGCGGCTGCTGCTGGTTTTATTCGGCTGCCTTTCTCTCTCTCTCTCTCTGTCTTTCTCTCCTTCCCCCCCTCCCTGTCTTTCTCTGTCTCTGTCTGTCTTTCCCTCCCTCCCTGTCTCTCTCTTTCTCTCTCTCTCTCTGTCTTTCCCTCCCTGAAATTAAATCAAAAAAATTCACATTGGTGTTTTCCTTCACATTTGATTGAAAGGTGAAATATAGACAGGAATGTCTGGGGAGAGAGAGAGAGGGGAGGGGTGCAGAGATTGGGAAGAACGCTGGAGAGACAGAGACAGGGAAATTATGAACCCTCCATCCAAATAGAAATTCCTGGGAAAAGAGAGAGGAGAATCTGGAGTCACACAGCACAGAAACAGGCCCTTCGGCCCACCAGGTCTATGCTGGCCGTCAAATCCCAATCTATACTCCCCCCATTCCCCAGCACTTGCTGCACAGCCTACGATGCCTCGGTGATTTAAGTGCTTTAATTTACCCGACCCCCGTTTCCACTTTCTTTCCTTTGAACCCACTTTGCGGTCCGTGAGCGAGATTTTGTTTAATAAAGTGTGGTCGCTGTTGCAGTGCGAGCAAAGGCCACAGGCCCAGTGTGTGCACAGCAAGATCCCACAACAGCAGCAGCAACAATGTGAACCTGAATCAGATGGGACACAGTCCTCCCCAACACACCCCCAACACTCTCGCCTGCTGTGAGCCCCCTTCCCCACTCACTACCCTGTGTGTGTGTGTGTCTGTGTGTGTATCTGTCTGTGTGTTTGTGTGTGTCTCATCCCAAATTTTCAGAAAGGGTTGAACTCCCTCTTAAAACGAAGCCAAACCCTTTTTAAAACACAATCTCTGTGGTGCTCTGGAAGATCCCAGAAGGTGCAGTTCGCTGTGTTGTGTGTTTTAATTTGGGAAATGTTTATACAGAGGGAGAGTGAGGCAGAGAGGGGCTGAGGCAGTGAAATCCACCCCCCCCCCTCGCCCCGGGACCCTCAGAATTGAATCATAACGTGTAGGGCCACACGGGGGCACAGTGGTTGGCGCTGCTGCCTCACAGCTCCAGGGACCCGGGTTCAATTCCCGGCTCGGGTCACTGTGATCCTGTGTCTCTTCCCCCACCCCCTCACTGCACCTCACCCACTGCACCCCCACAAACCTCACCTCTTGCTTTCTTTTCCAGTTTTCCCCCTCTCTCTCTCCCACTCCCTCCATCTTTCTCTCTCACTCCCTGTCTGCCTTTCTCTCTCTCTCTCCGTCCATCTTTCTCTCTCTCCCACTCCCTCCATCTTTCTCTCTCTCTCCCTCACACTGTTTCTCTCTCTCTTTATCCCTGCCTGTCTCTCTCTCTCTCACTGTCTTTCCCCCTCTTTCTCTCTCTCTCTCTGTCTTTCCCTCTCTCTCTCTTTCTCCCTCCCTCCCTGTCTTTCTCTTTCTCTCTCAGAGACTGGGAATGCTGCAATCAGGATCCCACAGGGAGTCCCACACTGCAGGAGGACACCCCCCCACCCCCAGAGCCTCTGTCTCTGTCCCCCTACCCCCCTCCACTGAGCCCCCCCACACTCCCCACCCCTTCTCTGTTCCTCTCTCTACCCCACCCTCCTTCCCCTCCATCTTTTCATGTTTAAAATGTGGGGCGCCGTCACGGTGCGGGAAATATGAGGAGGGGAGGAGGGGGGACAGAGCATGAGGGCACAGCAAGATCCCACACACACAGTCTGAGCAGGGCCAGATACAAAGTGATTTTTAAATGAGGATTGGGGTAAAGTGAGTGGGAAATGAGGGAACCACACGTCTCCCTCTCTCTCCCTCCACACGAGAGACCCCCAGATCCTGTGTCTCTTCCCCCACCCCCTCACTGCACCCCCCACAAACCTCACCTCTTGCTGCCCTTTCCTGCTCTCCCTCACTCTCCCCTCTCTGTCTCTCTCTCCCTTTCTCTCTCTCCCCCCCTCTCTGTCTCTTTCTCTCTGTCTCTCTGTAATATGGTTATGAAGCTGCATATATAAGGTTAAAGATGTGGTGTTTGAGAAATGTAAATATTGAAAAGAAATGCTGAGAAAACCAAAACGAACCATCCAGCGTTGTGTCTTTAGAAAGCCACACCCACAGATCCCAGCGCCCTGTCTAAAAACACAAGCAGGACTCTGGGATTGAGAACAAGCCTTTCCCCCAGGCTCAGGAATTTGAATTTCAGCTCCCTCTCCCTCCCGAGTGCTTCACAGTGAGAGGGAGAGAGACTGGGAATGCTGCAATCAGGATCCCACAGGGAGTCCCACACTGCAGGAGGACACCCCCCACCCCCAGAGCCTCTGTCTCTATCCCCCTACCCCCCTCCACTGAGCCCCCCCACACTCCCCACCCATTCTCTGTTCCTCTCTCTCTACCCCACCCGCCTTCCCCTCCATCTTTTCATGTTTAAAGCATGGGGCTCTGTCATAGTGTGAGGAATATGGGGCAGGGGGACAGAGCATGAGTGCACAGCAAGATCCCACACACAGCTTGAACAGGGCCAGATACAAAGTGATTTTGAAGTGAGGATTGGGGTGAAGTGAGTGGGAAATGAGGGAACCACACGTCTCCCTCTCTCTCCCCTCCATCTCTCCCCCACCCCAAATGAAAATAATAAGTCACTCCAGCATTGGTGCTGTTAGTACATTCGATCTGAACTGGGAACCTTCCACTTCGAGCAGAGTCCCACCTCTCTCTGATTCCCTCTTTCTCTCGCTGTTTCTCTCTCCCTCTATCTCTGAACCTGTCCAGCCCCCTCTGTGTCTCTTTTGCTTTCCCCCCAGATCTATATATATCCAAACCCCATCTCTGCCCCGGTCTCTCCTACTCTGGATAATCTGTCCTGATCTCTGCTCTGTTTCTCCGTCTGGGGATGAATGGGGATTAAAATGCTCTCTCTGATAAGTTTCTGTCTGACCGTTTCAAATAATGACGTGTTGTGGGCCACGTTTGCTATTTCTCAGTGATTTCCATGGGGAAATGGGGAGGGAAGCTCCTCCTGCAAAGCCAGATCTCTCTCTCACTGCAATGTGGCAGCAGCCAGATTCCAATATCTTTACAACACATCAAATATGAGGAAAATATATTTTCAAACACAACATCACAGATTCAGCCTCAGTTACACAGTCGCTGTTTCTAAATCCCACCTTCTGGGAGGCTGTGAGTGAGGGTCTTTATCTCAGAGTAAAGTATAAAGTAAAGTTTATTTCTTAGTCACAAGTAAGGCTTACATTAACACTGCAATGAAGTTACTGTGAAATTCTCCTAGTCGCCACACTCTGGCGCCTGTTAATGCACCAGAGTGGGTTAATGCACCGAACCAGAGACTGGGGAGCTGGCTGGGCTGTGAGTGCACAGCGGAGGCTCCCCCCCCCCCCCCCCAGCTAACCCACTCCCCTCCAATCTCTCTCCTCTCCCTGCCCCTCTGCCTTTGCCCTCTCTCTCTCTCTCTCTGTTACCATCCCTTTCTCTCTCTCTCTCTCTCTCCCTCCCTGATAACTCACAATCACGGGAGAAAGATTGAAGAGAAAGAGATATAGCAGGAAAACCCACAATCACATCCCAAATCCAATGAAAGGGTTGACCAGGATGTTGCCTGGTATGGAGGGTATTGGCTGTGAGGAGAGATTGAATAAACTGGGATTGTTCTCCCTGGAAAGACGGAGGCTGAGGGACGACCAGCTGGAAGTTTATAAAATTATGAGGGGTGTGGCGAGGATAAACAGTTGGGAGCTTTTTGCCAGGACAGAAATGATAATTACAAGGGGGAACAAGTTCAAGATAAGGGGGGAAAGGTTGAGTGGAGATGTGCGGGGAAGGTTTTTACACAGAGGGTGGTGGGGGCCTGGAATGCGCTGCCAAGTGAGGTGGTTGGGGCAGATACATTAGTGACATTTAAGACTTATCTGGATAGACACATGAACAAACGGGGTAGAGAGGGATACAGGCCATTGGTCTCGATAGGTAAACATGATCGGCGCAGGCTTGGAGGGCCAAAGGACCTGTTCCTGTGCTGTGCTGTTCTTTGTATTAAAGTGTCTGCTGCAGGTTTTATTCGACCGTCGAGTCCCATCGATTTAAACACAGGCACTGTTTGGAAAAGGAGCAAAATGCAAAAGCCTTCCTGAGGTTAGGCCTGGGATTGAGGCCTGGTCACAGAGGCTGCATTATACATCCTGGACAAAGAACAGGTTCCCCAGGCCCCGGGCAGTTCACCAGAACAATCCCCTCCAGCCCCGAAACCTCCCGGACAGGGCCTGGGAGGAGGGAGGGGGGAAAAGGGAACCTGTGCTTCCCCCACCCCCTGTCCCCTTCCACCCTCCCCTCACACCGCACGCAGCCCCCATTACAGAATCATAGAATCCTACAGTACAGAAGGAGGCCATTCGGCCCATCAGGTCTACACCAACCACATTCCCATCCAGGCCCCATCCTCATTACTCCATGTGACTCTCTCTCTCTCTCTGTCTCCCTGTCTCTCTCTCTCTTTGTGTGACTTTCTCTCTGTCTCTCCCGATCTCTCTCTCCCTGTCTAATATTGTTATGAAGTTGCGTATATCAGGTTAAAAATGTGGTGTTTGACAAATGTAAATATTGAATAGAAATGCTGAGAAAACCAAAACGAACCATCCAGCGTTGTGTCTTTAGAAAGCCTGTGTCTCTGTGCTGGGGATTTTAAACTGCAGAAAGCAGGCTACAGAAGACAACTTTACAACATTTGTGTCCAAAGCAGCAGCCAGAGTCCCAGCAGAGCAAAACAGGCTTTGAACTGGACCAATGATTTTAAAACAAGCTCCCAAACACACACAACCAATTGCATTCAAATTGGGGCGTTGGTGACAGCCTCAAGCCACTCAAATTGCAGGAATACTGTGAGGAAATTCTGGGTATTTAAACCCGGGACAGGGGGAAATAACGGGGAGGGAGCGACCTTGCTGCCTCTTTAGATTGAAGGGGGGAGAGTCTGATACTGAATCCTGCAGTAATATATACAGCTTCATCACATCACCATCTAAATAGAAGCAGAAACCAACTCAGAAAGTATTCCAGACCCAAGCAGCAGAAGCAAGTTCACACTTCCAACAGACGCCTGGTTATTCGAGGGTGACTCTATTCTGTAATGATTTATTTCATTATTCCTGAGTGAGTCTTGTCCTTGGAACAGCATTCTACTGGGGAGTTTATTCAGTTTGTTCATTGTTTTAATAAGGTTGTCACCCAGTCTAAATTAAAGACCTGTTTGGTTGTTCCTGATGGAGAGAGTGTCAGATCTTGCTTTAATTTACCAATTTCTCCCACAGTCCAAAGCTGTGCGGGTTGGGTGGATTGGCCGTGTTAAATTGACCCCAGTGTCAGGGGGATTAGCAGGTTAAAAGTGTGGGGTGACGGGAATAGGGCCTGGGTGGGATTGTGGTCGGTACAGACTAGATGGGCCGAATGACCTCCTTCTGCACTGTAGGGATTGAATGTCTAAAACCAGTCGCTTCCTCCTGTCTCTCACACACTTATTTAAGATTACGAGGCGAGGTGTATCCCTTTAGGGGGTTACAAAATAGCGCAGAGGGAAACATCACCTCAGAGTGGTAACAATATTTATAATCCCACAATCACACACCCACCCTCCCTTAGTCAATGAATGAATGATTCAAATGACAATGAAGGTAATTCTGCACAGCAAGATCCCACTGCCAGTCCCACAGTGGAGGAGGACACCCCCAGACTCTGTGTCTCTTTCCCCCTGCCCCTCCTGAGACCCTCTCACACCTCCCCCACCCCCTCTCTGTTTAGCTCTCCCTCCATTTCTCTATCTCTCTCTCTGCCTCCTCCGCCTCCCCAACCCTTCTCCTTCCCCTCAATCTTTCCTGTTTAAAGTTCTGCTCACGGTCACAGTGCGAGGAATAGGGAGCCAGACCCACCTGTGTGCACAGCAAGATCCCACACACACAACCTGGTGAGGGCCAGATTAAATAAATGTTGTGGGTGAGGACTGCAGGAGAGTGTGTGGGAAATGGGATCCACTCCTCTCTCTCTCTCTCTCTCTTCCCAAATTAAATTGACAACAATTCACATTGGTGTTTTCTTAAACATTTTATTGAAAGATGAAATATAGACAGGAATGTCTGGGGAGAGAGAGAGGGGAGGGGAGGGGTGCTGGGATTGGTAAGAACACTGGAGAGACAGAGAAATTCTATACCCCCCCCCCCATCCAAATAGAAATTCCTGGGAAAAGAGAGAGAGAAAAGAATCTGGAGTCACACAGCACAGAAACAGGCCCTTCGGCCCACCAGCTCCATGCTGGCCATCAAATCCCAATCTATCCTCCTCCCATTCCCCAGCACTTGCTCAAGAGCCTACGATGCCTCGGTGATTAAAGTGCTTGAATTGACCCGACCCCTTTTCAAGCTTTTTCCTTGAACCCACTTTGCGGTCCCTGAGCCAGATTTTGTTTGAAAATAAAAAGTGTGGGCGCTGTTGCTGTGCAGGCAAAGGCCACAGGCCCAGTGTGTGCACAGCAAGATCCCACAGTAGCAGCAGCAATGTGAACCTGAATCAGATGGGACACAGTCCTCCCCCCACCCCTCCCCCACTCTCTTGCCTGCTGTGAGCCCCCTTCCCCACTCACTACCCTGTGTGTGTCTGTGTGTGTGTCTGCATCATCCCAAATCTCCAGAAAGGCCAGAACTTCCTCTTAAAAGTAACCCATTTTAAAACTAAAATCCCTGTGGTGCACAGCAAGATCCCACAAAGTGCAGTCAGCTGTGTTGAGCGTTTTTTAAATTTGGGAATTGTTTATACAGAGTGAGGGAGCCAGAGAGGGGCTGAGACAGTGAAATCCCCCTCTCAGGACCCTCAGAATTAAACTGGAGACCCTGTCCCTCACTGAAACCCCCCTCCCTCTAACAGCCTGTGTCTCTCCCCCTGCATCTAACCCACAACTCTAGCTGTTTCCATCCCTCCCTCTTCCTCTCTCTCCCTGCCTCTCTGTCTCCATCTGTTTCTGCTCGAGAAGAGACAGGGAGAGAGAGGACAGGGAGAGAGAGAGACGGGGAGAGACAGAGATAAAGCGAGAGAGACAGATATTTGATAATTAATTGTGTATGGTCGCATTATTGAGTGTGGTTTAATTTGGTGATTTTTTTATACAGAGAGGCAGAGAGAGAGGTGAAGACAGTGACATTCTCCCCCTGGCACCCTCGCAAGTTCAAAGACACAAAAGCTGCAGACACTCACACACACAAACTGGGTTTGGTAAGTTTCCCAATCTCTGCAGCTTCCCATGTGGCCCAGGGTTTGAATTGAAATTTAAAAGCAGCTTGGAGAGACTGCAGGATTTTTGAGTTGAGTTTCTCCCCCCCCCTCACCCTGTAAATATAAAATAGAAATTCCTGGATTAAAATATTCCCTTGGACAGAGCAGAGGGAATGTGTGAGTGGTGTGTGTGTGTGTGTGTCTGAGACCTAGGCTGGATTTGGGAATATCTGCCTGCTGAAGAGGGTCAGTGAAACCATCCTGGCTGAATATCTCATCGCTAAAGAGTCACAGAGAGAGATATCTGATCAATAAATGTGTTACTGAACCCACTCTGGATGCTCCCTCTATCTCTGTCTTTCTCACTAACTTCATTGCAGTGTTAATGTAAGCCTTGTGACACTAAGAAATAAACTTTAAATCTTTCAACTTTAAAAACTCTCTCTTTCTGTCTCTCTCAGTAACTGCAGCGTTAATGTAAGCCTTACTTGTGACACGAATAAACAAACTTTAAAACTTTAAATATCCTCTCTGTCTCTTTATCTATGTCTCTGTCTCTGTGTGTCTCTGTCTCTCTCAGTAACTTCATTGCAGTGTTAATGTAAGCCTTACTTGTGACACTAATAATCAAACTTTAAAACTTTCAACTTTAAAACCTCTGTCTGTGTGTCTCTGTCTCAATTCAGACACTAGTTCAGTGCCAGGTTGAGAGGGGGTCAGTATTGAGCAGAGTGGGAGGCAGTTTGATACAAAGTTTGCAGAAACTGCAGCGAGTGTTTGTAAACATGTTGGGGTTGTGGAAAGGTCAGTGTGTAACAAGCTGAGGGAAGGTGTTTCCAGTTCACATGTGGCTACTTTTTGACAGAGTTACCTTTGCATCTACAGGGAGCTCTGAAGCCTCATGGCTTTCTGCCTGCCTCTGTTTGAACAGTTTAATATGTTTCAGCACTGAGACCTCTGGCCCTTGTTGGGAATATCAGTCTCCCAGAATACCAGTATACCTGACTGCCCACCTCCCCGCCCGCCAACCCCAGCCCCCAACCCTGTGTGTGTGTTGTCCCAAGTCTGGAGACTTCCCCGCAGTCCCCTGAAAGGTTTAAACTGCCTCTGAGAAAACACCCCTTTTTAAAACAAAATCCCCAGCAAGATCCCACAAGGTGCAGTCAGCTGTGTTGAGTGTTTTGTAATTTGGGAAAAGTTTATACAGAGAGAGTGAGGCAGAGAGGGGCTGAGACAGTGAAATCAAACCCCCCGGGACACCCAGAATGAAAATTACACAGCACAAAATCCCAGGATTGCCCCTTTCCAGGTTTTACTGAGAGATTGTCCAACTAAATATTAATTCCTGGGAAAAAGAGGGAGAGAGAGAGAATAAAGAGAGGCAGAGAGAGGAAGGAAATGGAGAGAAAAGCAGAGAGAAATAGACAGAATGGGGGAAAAGCTGTGGAGAGGATGAAATGAAAATCTGAACATCTGTTAACTGAATTGTAAAGGCCTCTGTGAATTTTATTCAACAATTAGGTTCATTGCTCTGTCTCCGACCCCTGTTATTTTAGATTTAAAGCAAACTTATAGACAGTTTCATACATAATTTACTCTGCCACCCACCAAAGGGTTAACGTGTTTGCGACTAATTGCAAAGCCGGGATATTTTAACCCCAGGGTTTCAAACTCCAGCCCCCCCTCCCCACAATCGAATCCGAGGAAGCAAGATTAAAATTAAACCTGGATCAGGATAATAAAGAGACAACAACTCACTTGCAGCCTATAGAACAGGCTTCAGTCCATCCATCCTCCTCTGGAGAAAAGCCCCTTGTCCAAGGATTCCGAGTCCCGTTGCAGTCTTCAAAATTCAAATTCCTGGGGAGAAGAGAGAAAATAGTTAATTAAAATACAAGAAAATATTTAAATTAAATAGCACAAGAGCCCAGGATTCCCCTTCTCAGATTTTACTGAGAGATTGTCTAACTAGATATGAATTCTTGGGGAAAAGAGAGAGAAAATTAATTAAATACAAGAAACCATTGAAATTAAATCTCACCAAAACGCAGGATTCCCCCTTCTCAGTTACACAATCTCTCAGAAACATCAGAATGGCATGAACAGAGAGAGAGAAGTCTACAAACAGAATCTCCTAAAACTGAATTCAAATATCCACAACCCCCCAGTCCATCCCTGTCTCCCTCTCAGACTCCAGGAGCTGCTCATCTCCCTCTTTCAGTTTGGGAAGGGGCTGCTGATTCCTTCGGGACACTTTTTAAAATCGCCCTCCCGGGATTGGTTTCTACAACTCCCTCCATCTCCCTTTCACTATCTCCCTCTCTTTTCTCCCTCTGCTCCTGTCTCTCTCACTCAGTGTAAAGATGGATGTTCCTGTCTAGATCCTTGTCCCTGTCCCCTCTCTTTCTCACTCGTTGTCTCTGTCCATAGCTGTTTCTTTCCCTCTCTCTCATGTACTCTGCATTGAAATGAGCGATGCCATATTCCTGTCTCCCTGTTTACAATAACACAGTTTTTGTTGATTAAAGGTTTAAAGAGACACAAAGGAAGATGGAGCCAGAGAGAGAGAGAGACATTCTGGAGAGTGAAAGACAGATATGGAAGAATGCTCGACGGAGAGAGACATTCTGGAGAGTGATGGACAGATATGGAAGAACGCTCGAGAGAGAGACATTCTGGAGAGTGATAGACAGATATGGAAGAATGCTCGAGAGGGAGAGAGAGACATTCTGGTGAGTGATGGACAGATATGGAAGAATGCTCGAGAGGGAGAGATGAATGGAAAGAAACAGGAAGGGAGAGAAAGCTGAAGATAGGGGAAAAATACTGGAGAGAGAGACAGAGAGAAAAGCAGAGCGAAATAGAATGGGGAAGAAAGCTGCAGAGGGGAAGATAAATGTAATGGCTGAACTTCAGAAAATTGAATTGTAATGTCCTCTGTGAATCTTATTTAACATTCGGGTAAATCACTCTCTCCCACCCCTGTTATTTTGGATTTGCATCAAACTTTTAGACAGTTTCATATTACAGATATTTAATTTACTCTTTGCCACCCAGCAAAGGGTTAACCTGTTTGTGACTAATTGCAAAGCCGGGATATTTTAACCCCAGGGTTTTAAACTCCACCCCACCCCATCCCACAATCGAACCAGAACTGGTTCGTCCAAGAAAGCGAGATTAAAATTAAACCTGGATCAGGGTAATAAAGAGACGACAACTCACTTGCGGCCTAAAGAACAGGCCTCAGTCCATCCATCCTCCTCTGGAGAAAAGCCCCTTGTCCAAGGATTCTGAGTCACATTGCAGTCTTCAAAATTCAAATTCCTGGGGAGAAGAGAAAATAATTAATTAAAATACAAGAAAATGTTTAGCACAAGAGCTAAGATTTCACTGAGAGATTGTCCAACTAAATATTAATTCCTTGGGAAGAGATCGAATATAATTAATTTAAATACAAGAAAATGTTTAAATTTAATACACAAGAGCCCAGGATTCCCCTTTCTCAGTTACACAATCTCTCAGTAAAATCTAAATATTAATTCTTGGGTAAAAGAGAGAGAAATATATTAAAATACCAGAAAATGTTTAAATTAAATAGCACAAGAGCCCAAGATTCCCCCTTCTCAGATTTTACTGACAGATTGTCCAACAAAATATTATTTCCTGGGAAAAAGAGGGAGAGAGAGAGGGAATAAAAAAGAGAGACAGATAGAGGAAGGAAAGGGATGGAGAGAGAGAAAGCAGAGAGGAAATAGACAGAATGGGGGAAAAGCTGCAGAGAGGACGAAATGAAATTTTGAACTTCTGAAAACTGAATTGTAAAGGCCTCTGTGAATTTTATTCAACAATTAGGAACAGCAGTCTGTCTCCCATCCCTGTAATAAAGAGACGATGACTCACATGCGGCCTATAGAACAGGCCTCAGTCCATCCATCCTCCTCTGGAGAAAAGCCCCTTGTCCAAGGATTCCGAGTCATGTTGCAGTCTTCAAAATTCAAATTCCTGGGGAGAAGAGAAAATAATTAATTAAAGTACAAGAAAATGTTTAAATTAAATAGCACAAGAGCCCAGGATTCCCCCTTCTAAGATTTCACTGAGAGATTGTTTAACTAAATATGAATTCCTTGGGAAGAGATAGAATATAATTAATTTAAATACAAGAAAATGTTGAAATTAAATAGCACAAGAGACCAGGATTCCCCTTTCTCAGTTACACAATCTCTCAGTAAAATCTAAATATTAATTCTTGGGTAAAAGAGAGAGAAATATATTAAAATACCAGAAAATGTTTAAATTAAATAGCACGGTAGCACAGTGGTTAGCACTGCTGCTTCACAGCTCCAGGGACCTGGGTTCGATTCCCGGCTTGGGTCACTGTCTGTGTGGAGTTTGCACATTCTCCTCGTGCTTGCGTGGGTTTCCTCCGGGTGCTCCGGTTTCCTCCCACAGTCCAAAGATGTGCGGGTTAGGTTGATTGGCCATGCTAAAACTGCCCCTTAGTGTCCTGGGATGCGTAGATTAGAGGGATTAGCGGGTAAAATATGTAGGGATATGGGGGTAGGGCCTGGGTGGGATTGTGGTCGGTGCAGACTCGATGGGCCGAATGGCCTCTTTCTGTACTGTAGGGTTTCTATGATTTCTATGAAGAGCCCAGGATTCCCCGTTCTCAGATTTTACTGAGAGATTGTCCAACAAAATATGACTTCCTGGGAAAAAGAGGGAGAGAGAGGGAATAAAAAAGAGAGACAGATAGAGGAAGGAAAGGGAGAGAAAGAGAGAGAGAAAGCAGAGAGAAATAGACAGAATGGCGGAAAAGCTGCAGAGAGGACACAATGAAAGTCTGAACATCTGAAAACTGAATTATAAAGGCCTCTATGAATTTTATTCAACAATTAGGAACAGCGCTCTGTCTCCCATCCCTGTTATCTTGGATTTAAAACTAACTTTGAGACAGCTTCATATTACAGACATTTAATTTACTCTCTGCCACCCAGCAAAGGGTTAACCTGTTTCTGACTAACTGCAAAGCCGGGATATTTTAACCCCAGGGTTTCAAACTCCAGCTGCCCCCCCACACCCCACAATCGAACCAGAACTGGTTCATCCGAGGAAGCGAGATTAAAATTAAACCTGGATCAGGGGAATAAAGAGACGACAACTCACTTGCGGCCTATAGAACAGGCTTCAGTCCATCCATCCTCCTCTGGAGAAAAGCCCCTTGTCCAAGGATTCCGAGTCACATTGCAGTCTTCAAAATTCAAATTCCTGGGGAGAAGAGAAAATAATAAATTAAAATACAAGAATTCTTTAAATTAAATAGCACAAGAGGCCAGGATTCCCCCTTCTCAGTTACACAATCTCTCAGTAAAATCTAAATATTAATTCTTGGGGAAAGAGAGAGAAAATAATTAAAATACAAGAAAATATTTAAATTACATAGCACAGCAAAAAACCCAGGATCTCCCCTCAGTTACACAATCTCTCAGTAACACCCAAACACAACAAGTCAGTTGTAAAGCAGAGACTAAAGAGATTGAGACAGTTCCCTCCCTGTGTGTTTCTCTCTCTCTCTCTCTATTCCACTCTCATTCAGATCTCGCTCCCTCTGATATGAAACATTAAATCTGGATCAGGTTAATAAACAGACACAACTCACTCGGGATGAAGCCTGAGCAACAGGCCTCAGTCAGCCCTCCCTCTGGAAGAAGCTCCTCTCCCTCGTCCTGGTCACAAACATTCCCGTCCTTTGGATCCTCGACACATCCCCAGTTTTCAAAATTCCTCAGGAGAAAAAGAGATAAAAATTGGTTAAAAAGAGAGAGAAAAAGAGACAAGGCCATTTTAACAATAAGACACACAACATATCACAGCGAGGAGTCCAGCATTTCCATTCAAGTCCATTCAGCATCATGTCCACACAAGCAAAGCACAGGTAAAAACGCAGATTGAGACACACACACACACACTGAATCAGAGTGGGAATGTTTTCAGTGCAGGGGGATTATTGGTGTGGAGACTGAAGGCTCTCAGATTCACATTTATCCTGAGTGTGCTGGATGCAAACCCCACCCTGAGTCTCTGACATGTCTGCAATGTCTGTCTCTCTATTGAGATGCTAATTCACCCCCCCTCCCCCTCTCACCCCAGAGGAGTTTGTGGCAATGTCAGACTGACTATTGATATGTTAATGCAGGGAGGCAATGGATTCTGCAATCTCCTGCCTTTAGTTTCTTTAGTTTAGTTTCAAACTTTATTTCTTTTCCCCTGTAGGTCGTGTTCGTCCATTTCAAAAACCCCCTGACCCCCCCACAGCAGCCCTGAAAATCCTTGCAGCCGCTCCCCACAACCCAGCGAGTGGAGGGGGAATGGGGATGTGTGAGTGAGTGGATTGGGGGGATTGTGTCAGTGTGTGTCTGTCTATCCCCCCCTCTCTGCTCACACTTCCTGCCCAGCCTGCTGAAGACAGGGAAAGAATGGGAGTTGAACAAAGCCTCCTCTCTGCCTCCATTTTCAAAGGATTTGCCCCTTTCTCACACCAGTTTTGTCCATTGAGCTGTCCCTATCAATTGGAAAAAAGTTTTATTTATCTCGCTGTGAGATATGAAGTCACTAATTACTAAATACAGACAAAAACATCCCATTATGAGACACGGAGCTTCAATGGGATTTTAAACTGAAATCCTCGGATGTCAATTCCTGAGGTTAAAAGTTTCTAATTCATTAATTTGGATTAAATTAAAACCGGCCAGTATATTCTCACCAGCTGCTTTCTGTTAACTCTCCCCCTTATCACCGGTGGTTAGCACTGCTGCCTCACAGCGCCAGGGACCCGGGTTTGATTCCCGGCTTGGGTCACTGTCTGTGCAGAGTCTGCACGTTCTCCCCGTGTCTGCGTGGGTTTCCTCCGGGTGCTCCGGTTTCCTCCCACAGTCTGAAAGATGTGCTGGTTAGGGTGCATTGGCCGTGCTAAATTCTCCCTCAGTGTGACCCGAACAGGCGCCGGAGTGTGGCGACTAGGGGATTCTCACAGTAACTTCATTGCAGTGTTAATGTAACCCTACTTGTCACACTAGTAGATAAACTGAAACTTAACACTCATGCACTGTCCTGCTCGCACTCACTCACTCTTATACACTTACTCACTTTGTACACTCACTCCCTATTACACACTTACACACACACACTCAAACACACACACATCTCACACACACATTCACTCTCTCGGAAACACTCGCTTTAACACACTCTCATCAACACACACATAAATACTCCCTCACACGCTCTCACACACACTCACATTCACTCACTCCACCCCCCCGCTCATTACACACTCACTCATCTCTCCCTTGCACACACACTCAGTCTATCTTTCATACACACACTCACACGAGGTATTCATACACACACTGTCACACTCTCTCTCACACTCACACACACTCTCACACACACACACACTCTCTCACACACACTCACTCTCTCTCACACACTCACTCTCTCACACACTCACTCTCTCTCACACACACACTCTCTCTCACACACACACTCTCTTACACACACACTCTCTCTCACACACACACTCTCTCTCTCACACACTCTCTCTCACACACACACACTCTCTCTCACACACTCCCCCCCACACACACACTCTCTCACACACTCTCTCACACACACACACTCTCTTACACACACACTCTCTCTCACACACACACACTCTCTCACACACTCTCTCTCTCACACACACTCTCTCACACACTCACACTCCCTCTTACACACACACAATCTC
>NW_027591651.1:50000-79369 GCF_964213995.1 Mustelus asterias | reverse complement strand
CACTGTCCCCATCAAATACTCCCAGGACAGGTACAGCACGGGGTTAGATACAGAGTAAAGCTCCCTCTACACTGTCCCCATCAAACACTCCCAGGACAGGTACAGCACGGGGTTAGATACAGAGTAAAGCTCCCTCTACACTGTCCCACATCAAACACTCCCAGGACAGGTACAGCACGGGGTTAGATACAGAGTAAAGCTCCCTCTCCACCGTCCCCCATCACACACTCCCAGGACAGGTACAGCACGGGGTTAGATACAGAGTAAAGATCCCTCTACACCGTCCCCCATCAAACACTCCCAGGACAGGTACAGCACGGGGTTAGATACAGAGTAAAGCTCCCTCTACACTGTCCCCCATCACACACTCCCAGGACAGGTACAGCACGGGGTTAGATACAGAGTAAAGCTCCCTCTACACTGTCCCCATCAAACACTCCCAGGACAGGTACAGCACGGGGTTAGATACAGAGTAAAGATCCCTCTACACTGTCCCCATCAAACACCTTCAAACAACCGCACAACCTCAAACAGACCATTGTCCGCAGCAAACTACCCAGCCTTCAGGAGAACAGTGACCAAGACACCACACAACCCTGCCACAGCAACCTCTGCAAGACGTGCCGGATCATCGACACAGATGCCATCATCTCACGTGAGAACACCATCCACCAGGTACACGGTACATACTCTTGCAACTCGGCCAACGTTGTCTACCTGATACGCTGCAAGAAAGGATGTCCCGAGGCATGGTACATTGGGGAGACCATGCAGACGCTGCGACAACGGATGAATGAACACCGCTCGACAATCACCAGGCAAGACTGTTCTCTTCCTGTTGGGGAGCACTTCAGCGGTCACGGGCATTCGGCCTCTGATATTCGGGTAAGCATTCTCCAAGGCGGCCTTCGCGACACACGACAGCGCAGAGTCGCGGAGCAGAAACTGATAGCCAGGTTCCGCACACACAAGGACGGCCTCAACCGGGATATTGGGTTTATGTCACACTATTTCACATAAATATTTCTGCTTTTTTCCTCCTGAGTCTTTATCATGCGATCCTAGAATCAGAATTTATGTCACACTATTTGTAACTCCCACAGTTGCGTGGACCTGCAGAGTTTCACTGGCTGTCTTGTCTGGAGACAATACACATCTTTTTAGCCTGTCTTGATGCTCTCTCCACTCCCATTGTTTTGTTTCTTAAAGACTGGATTAGTTGTAAGTATTCGCATTCCAACCATTATTCATGTAAATTGAGTCTGTGTCTTATAAGTTCTGTTTGTGAACAGAATTCCCACTCACCTGAAGAAGGGGCTCAGAGCCTCGAAAGCTTGTGTGGCTTTTGCTACCAAATAAACCTGTTGGACTTTAACCTGGTGTTGTTAAACTTCTTACTGTGTTTACCCCAGTCCAACGCCGGCATCTCCACATCATGCCCATCAAACACTCCCAGGACAGGTACAGCACGGGGTTAGATACAGAGTAAAGCTCCCTCTACACTGTCCCCGTTCAAACACTCCCAGGACAGGTACAGCACGGGGTGAGATACAGAGTAAAGCTCCCTCTACACTGTCCCCCATCAAACACTCCCAGGACAGGTACAGCACGGGGTTAGATACAGAGTAAAGCTCCCTCTACACTGTCCCCCATCAAACACTCCCAGGACAGGTACAGCACGGGGTGAGATACAGAGTAAAGCTCCCTCTACACTGTCCCCCATCAAACACTCCCAGGACAGGTACAGCACGGGGTTAGATACAGAGTAAAGCTCCCTCTGCACTGTCCCCATCAAACACTCCCAGGACAGGTACAGCACGGGGTTAGATACAGAGTAAAGCTCCCTCTACACTGTCCCCATCAAACACCCCCAGGACAGGTACAGCACGGGGTTAGATACAGAGTAAAGCTCCCTCTACACTGTCCCCATCAAACACTCCCAGGACAGGTACAGCACGGGGTTAGATACAGAGTAAAGCTCCCTCTACACTGTCCCCATCAAACACTCCCAGGACAGGTACAGCACGGGGTTAGATACAGAGTAAAGCTTCCTCTACACTGTCCCCATCAAACACTCCCAGGACAGGTACAGCACGGGGTTAGATACAGAGTAAAGCTCCCTCTACACTGTCCCCATCAAACACTCCCAGGACAGGTACAGCACGGGGTTAGATACAGAGTAAAGCTCCCTCTACACTGTCCCCATCAAACACTCCCAGGATAGGTACAGCACGGGGTTAGATACAGAGTAAAGCTCCCTCTACACTGTCCCCATCAAACACTCCCAGGACAGGTACAGCACGGGGTTAGATACAGAGTAAAGCTCCCTCTCCACTGTCCCCCATCAAACACTCCCAGGACAGGTACAGCACGGGGTTAGATACAGAGGAAAGCTCCCTCTACACTGTCCCCATCAAACACTCCCGGGACAGGTACAGCACGGGGTTAGATACAGAGTAAAGCTCCCTCTGCACTGTCCCCATCAAACACTCCCAGGACAGGTACAGCACGGGGTTAGATACAGAGTAAAGCTCCCTCTAAACTGTCCCCATCAAACACTCCCAGGACAGGTACAGCACGGGGTTAGATACAGAGTAAAGCTCCCTCTACACTGTCCCCATCAAACACTCCCAGGACAGGTACAGCACGGGGTTAGATACAGAGTAAAGCTCCCTCTACACTGTCCCCATCAAACACTCCCAGGACAGGTACAGCACGGGGTTAGATACAGAGTAACGCTCCCTCTAAACTGTCCCCATCAAACACTCCCAGGACAGGTACAGCACGGGGTTAGATACAGAGTAACGCTCCCTCTAAACTGTCCCCATCAAACACTCCCAGGACAGGTACAGCACGGGGTTAGATACAGAGTAAAGCTCCCTCTACACTGTCCCCATCAAACACTCCCAGGACAGGTACAGCACGGGGTTAGATACAGAGTAAAGCTCCCTCTACACTGTCCCCATCAAATACTCCCAGGACAGGTACAGCACGGGGTTAGATACAGAGTAAAGCTCCCTCTACACTGTCCCCATCAAACACTCCCAGGACAGGTACAGCACGGGGTTAGATACAGAGTAACGCTCCCTCTACACTGTCCCCATCAAACACTCCCAGGACAGGTACAGCACGGGGTTAGATACAGAGTAAAGCTCCCTCTACACTGTCCCACATCAAACACTCCCAGGACAGGTACAGCACGGGGTTAGATACAGAGTAAAGCTCCCTCTACACCGTCCCCCATCAAACACTCCCAGGACAGGTACAGCACGGGGTTAGATACAGAGTAAAGCTCCCTCTACACTGTCCCCCATCACACACTCCCAGGACAGGTACAGCACGGGGTTAGATACAGAGTAAAGCTCCCTCGACACTGTCCCCATCAAACACTCCCAGGACAGGTACAGCACGGGGTTAGATACAGAGTAAAGATCCCTCTACACTGTCCCCATCAAACACTCCCAGGACAGGTGCAGCACGGGGTTAGATACAGAGTAAAGCTCCCTCTACACTGTCCCCATCAAACACTCCCAGGACAGGTACAGCACGGGGTTAGATACAGAGTAAAGCTCCCTCTACACTGTCCCCATCAAATACTCCCAGGACAGGTACAGCACGGGGTTAGATACAGAGTAAAGCTCCCTCTACACTGTCCCCATCAAACACTCCCAGGACAGGTACAGCACGGGGTTAGATACAGAGTAAAGCTCCCTCTACACCGTCCCCCATCAAACACTCCCAGGACAGGTGCAGCACGGGGTTAGATACAGAGTAAAGCTGCCTCTACACTGTCCCCCATCAAACACTCCCAGGACAGGTACAGCACGGGGTTAGATACAGAGTAACGCTCCCTCTACACTGTCGCCATCAAACACTCCCAGGACAGGTACAGCACGGGGTTAGATACAGAGTAAAGCTCCCTCTACACTGTCCCACATCAAACACTCCCAGGACAGGTACAGCACGGGGTTAGATACAGAGTAGAGCTCCCTCTACCCCATCCCCCATCAAACACTCCCAGGACAGGTACAGCACGGGGTTAGATACAGAGTAAAGCTCCCTCTACACTGACCCCCATCACACACACCCAGGACAGGTACAGCACGGGGTTAGATACAGAGTAAAGATCCCTCTACACTGTCCCCATCAAACACTCCCAGGACAGGTACAGCACGGGGTTAGATACAGTGTAAAGCTCCCTCTACACCGTCCCCCATCAAACACTCCCAGGACAGGTACAGCACGGGGTTAGATACAGAGTAAAGCTCCCTCTACACTGTCCCCCATCACACACTCCCAGGACAGGTACAGCACGGGGTTAGATACAGAGTAAAGCTCCCTCGACACTGTCCCCATCAAACACTCCCAGGACAGGTACAGCACGGGGTTAGATACAGAGTAAAGATCCCTCTACACTGTCCCCATCAAACACTCCCAGGACAGGTGCAGCACGGGGTTAGATACAGAGTAAAGCTCCCTCTACACTGTCCCCATCAAACACTCCCAGGACAGGTACAGCACGGGGTTAGATACAGAGTAAAGCTCCCTCTACACTGTCCCCATCAAATACTCCCAGGACAGGTACAGCACGGGGTTAGATACAGAGTAAAGCTCCCTCTACACTGTCCCCATCAAACACTCCCAGGACAGGTACAGCACGGGGTTAGATACAGAGTAAAGCTCCCTCTACACCGTCCCCCATCAAACACTCCCAGGACAGGTGCAGCACGGGGTTAGATACAGAGTAAAGCTGCCTCTACACTGTCCCCCATCAAACACTCCCAGGACAGGTACAGCACGGGGTTAGATACAGAGTAACGCTCCCTCTACACTGTCGCCATCAAACACTCCCAGGACAGGTACAGCACGGGGTTAGATACAGAGTAAAGCTCCCTCTACACTGTCCCACATCAAACACTCCCAGGACAGGTACAGCACGGGGTTAGATACAGAGTAGAGCTCCCTCTACCCCGTCCCCCATCAAACACTCCCAGGACAGGTACAGCACGGGGTTAGATACAGAGTAAAGCTCCCTCTACACCGTCCCCCATCAAACACTCCCAGGACAGGTACAGCACGGGGTTAGATACAGAGTAAAGCTCCCTCTACACCGTTCCCCCGTCACACACTCCCAGGACAGGTGCAGCACGGGGTTAGATACAGAGTAAAGATCCCTCTACACTGTCCCCATCAAACACTCCCAGGACAGGTACAGCACGGGGTTAGATACAGAGTAAAGCTCCCTCTACACCGTCCCCCATCAAACACTCC
The DNA here is from genome assembly GCF_964213995.1 of Mustelus asterias. NCBI lineage: Eukaryota > Metazoa > Chordata > Chondrichthyes > Carcharhiniformes > Triakidae > Mustelus > Mustelus asterias. Next base: position 74,098 of record NW_027591651.1, on the reverse strand, counting down.
CAGGACAGGTGCAGCACGGGGTTAGATACAGAGTAAAGCTGCCTCTACACTGTCCCCCATCAAACACTCCCAGGACAGGTACAGCACGGGGTTAGATACAGAGTAACGCTCCCTCTACACTGTCGCCATCAAACACTCCCAGGACAGGTACAGCACGGGGTTAGATACAGAGTAAAGCTCCCTCTACACTGTCCCACATCAAACACTCCCAGGACAGGTACAGCACGGGGTTAGATACAGAGTAGAGCTCCCTCTACCCCATCCCCCATCAAACACTCCCAGGACAGGTACAGCACGGGGTTAGATACAGAGTAAAGCTCCCTCTACACTGACCCCCATCACACACACCCAGGACAGGTACAGCACGGGGTTAGATACAGAGTAAAGATCCCTCTACACTGTCCCCATCAAACACTCCCAGGACAGGTACAGCACGGGGTTAGATACAGAGTAAAGCTCCCTCTACACCGTCCCCCATCAAACACTCCCAGGACAGGTACAGCACGGGGTTAGATACAGAGTAAAGCTCCCTCTACACTGTCCCCCATCACACACTCCAAGGACAGGTACAGCACGGGGTTAGATACAGAGTAAAGCTCCCTCGACACTGTCCCCATCAAACACTCCCAGGACAGGTACAGCACGGGGTTAGATACAGAGTAAAGATCCCTCTACACTGTCCCCATCAAACACTCCCAGGACAGGTGCAGCACGGGGTTAGATACAGAGTAAAGCTCCCTCTACACTGTCCCCATCAAACACTCCCAGGACAGGTACAGCACGGGGTTAGATACAGAGTAAAGCTCCCTCTACACTGTCCCCATCAAATACTCCCAGGACAGGTACAGCACGGGGTTAGATACAGAGTAAAGCTCCCTCTACACTGTCCCCATCAAACACTCCCAGGACAGGTACAGCACGGGGTTAGATACAGAGTAAAGCTCCCTCTACACCGTCCCCCATCAAACACTCCCAGGACAGGTGCAGCACGGGGTTAGATACAGAGTAAAGCTGCCTCTACACTGTCCCCCATCAAACACTCCCAGGACAGGTACAGCACGGGGTTAGATACAGAGTAACGCTCCCTCTACACTGTCGCCATCAAACACTCCCAGGACAGGTACAGCACGGGGTTAGATACAGAGTAAAGCTCCCTCTACACTGTCCCACATCAAACACTCCCAGGACAGGTACAGCACGGGGTTAGATACAGAGTAGAGCTCCCTCTACCCCGTCCCCCATCAAACACTCCCAGGACAGGTACAGCACGGGGTTAGATACAGAGTAAAGCTCCCTCTACACTGACCCCCATCACACACACCCAGGACAGGTACAGCACGGGGTTAGATACAGAGTAAAGCTCCCTCGACACCGTTCCCCCATCACACACTCCCAGGACAGGTGCAGCACGGGGTTAGATACAGAGTAAAGATCCCTCTACACTGTCTCCATCAAACACTCCCAGGACAGGTACAGCATGGGGTCAGATACAGAGTAAAGCTCCCTCTACACTGTCCCCATCAAACACTCCCATGACAGGTACAGCACGGGGTTCGATACAGAGTAAAGCTCCCTCTACACTGTCCCCATCAAACACTCCCTGGACAGGTACAGCATGGGGTTAGATACAGAGTAAAGCTCCCTCTACACTGTCCCCATCAAACACTCCCAGGACAGGTACAGCACGGGGTTAGATACAGAGTAAAGATCCCTCTACACTGTCCCCATCAAACACTCCCAGGACAGGTACAGCATGGGGTTAGATACAGAGTAAAGCTCTCTCTACACTGTCCCCATCAAACACTCCCATGACAAGTACAGCACGGGGTTCGATACAGAGTAAAGCTCCCTCTACACTGTCCCCATCAAACACTCCCAGGACAGGTACAGCACGGGGTTAGATACAGAGTAAAGCTCCCTCTACACTGTCCCCATCAAAAACTCCCTGGACAGGTACAGCACGGTGTTAGATACAGAGTAAAGCTCCCTCTACACTGTCCCCATCAAACACTCCCAGGACAGGTACAGCACTGGGTTAGATACAGAGTAAAGCTCCCTCTACACTGTCCCCATCAAACACTCCCAGGACAGGTTCAGCTCATGGTTAGATACAGAGTAAAGCTCTCTCTACACTGTCCCCATCAAACACTCCCATGACAAGTACAGCACGGGGTTCGATACAGAGTAAAGCTCCCTCTACACTATCCCCATCAAACACACCCAGGACAGGTACAGCTCGTGGTTAGATACAGAGTAAAGCTCCCTCTACACCGTCCCCATCAAACACTCCCTGGACAGGTACAGCACGGGGTTAGATACAGAGTAAAGCTCCCTCTACACTGTCCCCATCAAACACTCCCAGGACGGGTACAGCACGGGGTTAGATACAGAGTAAAGCTCCGTCTACACTGTCCCCATCAAACACTCCCTGGACAGGTACAGCACGGTGTTAGATACAGAGTAAAGCTCCCTCTACACTGTCCCCATCAAACACTCCCAGGACAGGTACAGCACTGGGTTAGATACAGAGTATAGCTCCCTCTACACTGTCCCCATCAAACACTCCCAGGACAGGTTCAGCTCATGGTTAGATACAGAGTAAAGCTCCCTCTACACTGTCCCCATCAAACACTCCCAGGACAGGTACAGCACTGGGTTAGATACAGAGTATAGCTCCCTCTACACCGTCCCCATCAAACACTCCCAGGACAGGTACAGCACGGGGTTAGATACAGAGTAAAGCTCCGTCTACACTGTCCCCATCAAACACTCCCTGGACAGGTACAGCACGGGGTTAGATACAGAGTAAAGCTCCGTCTACACTGTCCCCATCAAACACTCCCAGGACAGGTACAGCACGGTGTTAGATACAGAGTAAAGCTCCCTCTACACCGTTCCCCCATCGCACACTCCCAGGACAGGTGCAGCACGGGGTTAGATACAGAGTAAAGATCCCTCTACACTGTCCCCATCAAACACTCCCAGGACAGGTACAGCATGGGGTTAGATACAGAGTAAAGCTCCCTCTACACTGTCCCCATCAAACACTCCCATGACGGGTACAGCACGGGGTTCGATACAGAGTAAAGCTCCCTCTACACTGTCCCCATCAAACACTCCCTGGACAGGTACAGCATGGGGTTAGATACAGAGTGAAGCTCCCTCTACACTGTCCCCATCAAACACTCCCAGGACAGGCAGAGCACGGGGTTAGATACAGAGTAAAGCTCCCTCTACACTTTCCCATCAAACACTCCCAGGGCAGGTACAGCATGGGGTTAGATACAGAGTAAACCTCTCTCTACACTGTCCCCATCAAACACTCCCATGACAGGTACAGCACGGGGTTCGATACAGAGTAAAGCTCCCTCTACACTGTCCCCATCAAACACTCCCAGGACAGGTACAGCTCGTGGTTAGATACAGAGTAAAGCTCCCTCTACACCGTCCCCATCAAACACTCCCAGGACAGGTACAGCACGGGGTTAGATACAGAGTAAAGCTCCCTCTACACTGTCCCCATCAAACACTCCCAGGACAGGTACAGCACGGGGTTAGATACAGAGTAAAGCTCCGTCTACACTGTCCCCATCAAACACTCCCAGGACAGGTACAGCACGGTGTTAGATACAGAGTAAAGCTCCCTCTACACTGTCCCCATCAAACACTCCCAGGACAGGTTCAGCTCATGGTTAGATACAGAGTAAAGCTCCCTCTACACTGTCCCCCATCAAACACTCCCAGGACAGGTACAGCACGGGGTTAGATACAGAGTAAAGCTCCCTCTACACTGTCCCCCATCATACACTCCCAGGACAGGTACAGCACGGTGTTCGATACAGAGTAAAGCTCCCTCTACACTGTCCAAGGCCTGGACAATATCCAGGCTTTGGCTGACAAGTGGCAAATAACATTCACGCCACACAAATGCCAGGCAGTGACCTTCTCCCACAAGAGAGAATCTAACCATCGCCCCCTTGACTTTCAATGGGGTTACCATCATTGAATCCCCCACTATCAACATCCTGGGGGTTACCATCACTGAATCCCCCACTATCAACATCCTGGGGGTTACCATCACTGAATCCCCCACTATCAACATCCTGGGGGTTCCCATCACTGAATCGCCCACTATCAACATCCTGGGGGTTACCATCACTGAATCCCCCACTATCAGCATCCTGGGCGTTCCCATCACTGAATCCCCCACTATCAGCATCCTGGGGGTTACCATCGCTGAATCCCCCACTATCAACATCCTGGGGGTCACCATCACTGAATCCCCCACTATCAACATCCTGGGGGTTACCATTGACCAGAAACTGAACTGGACCCAGCCGTATAAATACTGTGGCTCCCAGAGCAGGTCAGAGGCTGGGAATCCTGCGGAGAGTAACTCACCTCCTGACTCCCCCCAAAGCCTGTCCACCATCCACAAGGCACAAGTCAGGAGTGTGATGGAACACTCTCCACTTGCCTGGATGGGTGCGGCTCCAACAACACTCGAGAAGCTCGACACCATCCAGGACAAAGCAGCCCCGCTCGATCGACACGCTAACCACAAACACTCACTCCCTCCACCACCGACGCACAGTGACAGCCGTGTGTACCGTCTACAAGATGCACTGCTGTGACTCACCAAGGCTCCTTAGGCAGCACCTTCCAAACCCACCACCTCTACCATCTAGAAGGACAAGGGCAGCAGATACCTGGGAACACCCCCACCTGGAGGTTCCCCTCCGAGTCACTCACCATCCCGACTGGGAAATATATCGGCCGTTCCTTCACTGTGGCTGGGGTCAAAACCCTGGAACTACCTCCCTAACGGCATTGTGGGTGTCCCTACACCACACGGGGACTGCGACGGGTTCAAGATGGCGGTTCACCCACCACCTTCTCAAGGGGCAATTAGGGACGGAGGTGAATGCTGGGCCTGGCCAGGGACCTCACTTTCTGCAACTGAAAAATAGGACACAGCAACACCAGGGACAGAGAGACAACAAAGAACAAAAAAATTACAGCACAGGAACAGGCCCTTCGGCCCCTCCAAGCCTGCACCGACCATGCTGCCCGACTGAACTAAAACCCCCTACCCTTGCGGGGACCATATCCCTCTATTCCCATCCTATTCATGTGCTTGTCAAGACGCCCCTTGAAAGTCACGACCGTATCCGCTTCCACTATCTCCCCCGGCAACGAGTTCCAGGCACCCACCACCCGCTGTGTAAAAAACCTGCCTCGTACATCTCCTTTAAACCTTGCCCCTCGCACCTTAAACCTATGCCCCCTAGTAATTGACTCTTCCACCCTGGGAAAAAGCTTCTGACTATTCACTCTGTCCATGCCCCTCATAATCTTGTAGAGTTCTATCAGGTCTCCCCTCAACCTCCGTCGCTCCAGTGAGAACAAACCAAGTTTCTCCAACCTCTCCTCATAGCTAATGCCCTCCACACCAGGCAACATCCTGGAAAATCTTTTCTGTACCCTCTCCAAAGCCTCCACATCCTTCTGGTAGTGTGGCGACCAGAATTGAAGACTATATTCCAAATGCGGCCTCACTAAGGTTCTATGAAGCTGCAACATGACTTGCCAATTTTTAAGCTCAATACCCCGGCCGATGAAGGCAAGCATGCCGTATGCCTTCTTGACTACCTTCTCCACCTGCGTTGCCACTGTCAGTGACCTGTGTACCTGTACACCCAGATCCCTTTGCCTATCAATACTCTTAAGGGTTCTGCCATTTACTGTATATTTCCATTCTGTATTAGACCTTCCAAAATGCATTACCTCACATTTGTCCGGAAAAACAACTTCCCTAACCGGGAATCGAACCCGAATTAGCATTTTTACCGTGCTAATCCCCCTGACACTAAGGGGCAATTTAGCATGACCAATCCTGCTAATACGGCAGGGAGAGAGACAGAGACAGAGAGAGAGAGAGATGCAGAGAGAGAGAGAGACACAGAGAGGGAGACAGGGAGAGAGAGGGCGGGAGAGGGAGACAGAGAGGGAGACAGGGAGAGAGAGAGAGAGAGAGGGAGACAGGGAGAGAGAGGGACACAGGGAGAGAGAGGGAGACAGGGAGAGGGAGACAGGGAGAGAGAGAGAGACAGAGACAGAGAGAGAGAGAGATGCAGAGAGAGAGAGAGAGACACAGAGAGGGAGACAGGGAGAGAGAGGGCGGGAGAGGGAGACAGAGAGGGAGACAGGGAGAGAGAGAGAGAGAGAGGGAGACAGGGAGAGAGAGGGACACAGGGAGAGAGAGGGAGAGGGAGACAGGGAGAGGGAGACAGGGAGAGAGAGAGAGAGATTTACAGACACAGAGAGAGACAGAGAGAGAGACACACACACACAGAGATGTACAGAGAGAGGGAGGGACAGAGAGATGTACAGAGAGTGTGGTGGGTGGGGGAGAGGGAGATGTTGGATGGGTTCTGTGTAACTGGGAGAGAGAATGTGAAGCATGGGACATAATCTCAGCCCCGGTCAGTGTGATCCATCACAACCCAGACACTGCCTGAATAATTCATGTCTCATTTTTAAATCTCTACTAATGAATTCCTGTCAGATAGAGGAGCGGCTTCTGATCAGAATGGGGCAGTGATGGTCGCCAGCAGATCCTGCTGGGCTGGACCGCGGACCCCGCTGGGCTGGACCGCGGACCCTGCTGGGCTGGATCGAGGACCGTGCTGGGCTGGATCCCGGACCCTGCTGGGCTTGATCCCGGACCCCGCTGGGCTTGATCCCGGACCCCGCTGGGCTTGATCCCGGACCCTGCTGGGCTTGATCCCGGACCCCGCTGGGCTTGATCCTGGACCCTGCTGGGCTGGATCCCAGACCCTGCTGGGCTGGATCCCGGACCCTGCTGGGCTTGATCCCGGACCCCGCTGGGCTTGATCCCGGACCCTGCTGGGCTTGATCCCGGACCCCGCTGGGCTTGATCCTGGACCCTGCTGGGCTGGATCCCAGACCCTGCTGGGCTGGATCCCGGACCCTGCTGGGCTTGATCCCGGACCCTGCTGGGCTGGATCCCGGACCCTGCTGGGCTTGATCCCGGACCCTGCTGGGCTGGATCCCGGACCCTGCTGAGCTTGATCCCGGACCCTGCTGGGCTTGATCCCGGACCCTGCTGGGCTGGACCGCGGACCCTGCTGGGCTGGACCGCGGACCCTGCTGGGCTGGATCCCGGACCCTGCTGGGCTGGATTGCGGACCCTGCTGGGCTGGATCCCGGACCCTGCTGGGCTGCATCGCGGACCCCGCTGGGCTGGATCACGGACCCCACTGGGCTGGATCCCGGACCCTGCTGGGCTGGACCGCAGACCCTGCTGGGCTGTGGGGACACAGGCTCAGTATCACCCTGTGGATTGCTGACTCTTCCAGCACAGGAGATCCAGGAGGGATAGATTACAGAGTAGCCACCCTCACCCTGCACACTAACCCCTCTCCACCCTGCCCACTAACCCCTCCCCACCCCCCCCACTAACCCCTCCCCACTCTCACACAATCCCCCCCACTCTCAGAGACACCCACCAACCCAGCACTCTGTGGGTCTCAGACACACTGTTGAGAGCTTCAAGTTTCTAGGTGTCCAGATCACCAACAACCTGTCCTGGTCCCTCCACACTGACACAATAGTTAAGAAAGCCCCACCATCATTATGAAGTGCTTCGAAAGGTTAGTCACGGCACAAATCAATTCCAGCCTCCCGGACTGCCTGGATCCACTCCTGCCGCCGCAACAGGTCCACAGCAGACACCATCTCCCTGGCCCTGCACTCAACCCTGGAACACCCAGATAACAAGGGCACCGATGTCAGACTCCTATTTATTCACTACAGCTCAGCCTTCAACACTATTATTCCCACAAAACTCATCTCCAAACTCCGTGGCCTGGGCCTCGGCTCCTCCCTCTGCGACTGGATCCTGAACTTCCTAACTCACAGACCACAATCAGTAAGGATCGGCAACAACACCTCCTCCACGATCATCCTCAACACCGTGTCCCACAAGGCTGTGTTCGCAGCCCCCTACTATACTCCTTATACACCTGTGACTGTGCGGCCCAATTCCCCTCCAATTCCATTTTCAAGTTTGCTGACGACACCACCGTAGTGGGTCGGATCTCAAACAATGACGAGACAGAGAACAGGAATGAGATAGAGAATCTGGTGAACTGGTGCGGCAACAATAATCTCTCCCTCAATGTCAACAAAACGAAGGAGATTGTCATCGACTTCAGGAAGCGTAAAGGAGAACATGCTCCTGTCAACATCAACGGGGACGAAGTAGAAAGGGTCGAGAGATTCAAGTTTTTAGGTGTCCAGATCACCAACAATCTGTCCTGGTCCCCCCACGCCGACACTATAGTTAAGAAAGCCACCAACGCCTCTACTTTCTCAGAAGACTAAGGAAATTTGCCATGTCCGCTACGACTCTCACCAACTTTTACAGATGCACCACAGAAAGCATTCTTTCTGGTTGTATCACAGCTTGGTCTGGGCTCCTGCTCTGCCCAGGACCGCAAGAAACTACAAAGGGTCGTGAATGTAGCCCAATCCACCACGCAAACCAGCCTCCCATCCATTGACTCTGTCTACACTTCCCGCTGCCTCAGGAAAGCAGCCAGCATAATTAAGGATCCCACGCACCCCGGACATTCTCTCTTCCACCTTCTTCCGTCGGGAAAAAGATACAAAAGTCTGAGGTCACGCACCAACTGACCCAAGAACAGCTTCTTCCCTGCTGCTGTCAGACTTTTGAATGGACCTACCTCGCACTGAGCTGATCTTTCTCTACACCCTAGCTATGACTGTAACACTACATTCTGCACTCTCTCCTTTCCTTCTCTATGAACAGTATGCTCTGTCTGTATGGCGCGCAAGAAACAATACTTTTCACTGTATGTTAATACACGTGACAATAATAAATCAAATCAAATCATAAATAAATCAACTTCTCCCCCCAGCACTCTGCGGGGCAGGTCTCAGAGACACACAAATAGATGGAGAGACAGACAGAGCAAGAGAGACTGACAGAGCGAGAGAGACAGAGAGAGAGAGAGACAGAGAGAGAGAGAGAGACAGAGAGAGAGAGACACAGAGAGAGACAGACAGAGAGAGAGAGACACAGAGAGAGAGAGACACAGAGAGAGAGAGACACAGAGAGAGACAGAGAGAGAGAGAGAGAGAGAGACAGAGAGAGAGAGACACAGAGAGAGACAGAGAGAGAGAGAGAGAGACAGAGAGAGAGAGACACAGAGAGAGACAGACAGAGAGAGAGAGACACAGAGAGAGAGAGACACAGAGAGAGAGAGACACAGAGAGAGACACACACAGAGAGAGAGACATAGAGAGAGAGAGAGAGAGATGGTCAGAGAGACAGAGAGTTAGAGGGTGAGTGTTATGATGCACTGTTCATTCATGAACACAAAAGGCTGCATTAATAAGACTTGTTCAGCAGTCACGTGTCTGCGCCGAGCTCCCGACACATCTCCTGCCTAAGAGGACTCCGCCCACCCAGGGTGGTTCACTACTCTGAGTCCCCACTGGCCACCCAGGCCATGTGGCCCTTATACTCTGCTGTGTTTCCCTGAAAGGGACAATCACCACATCCCTCCCCCTTTAACTCCTTTCTACAATCTTCAATAACTAATTCACTCCCTCCTCAATACAAACTAAACATTCTGCGCGTGCGTTGGACAATTATTAACCGGGTCTTTGAGGGGTTATCTGTTCCTTGTAGCGTGGTGTAATTCTATTGTCTGAGAGGCTTCCACACAATCGACAGTAACAGGAATTGCAGTAAAGGGTCCTGTACAGGCAGTTCATTCATACTTGCTCACACGGGGACATCAGTTATGTCGACAACAGGCCAATCAGGTCCTTTGCTGTTACAGCTTCAAAAGCACTTCTTCATGGCAACACTGACTGCTGGAGTGCAGATCTGTACTGACCCCAATCCTAGACCCTATCCCCATAACCCCACGTATTTACCCTGCTAGTCCCCCTGACACTAATGGGCAATTTAGCATGGCCAATCCACCTAACCCGCACATCTTTGGACACTAAGGGGCAATTTAGCATGGCCAATCCACCTAACCCGCACATCTTTGGACACCAAGGGGCAATTTAGCATGGCCAATCCACCTAACCCGCACATCTTTGGACACTAAGGGGCAATTTAGCATGGCCAATCCACCTAACCGACACATCTTTGGACACTAAGGGGCAATTTAGCATGGTCAATCCACCTAACCTACACATCTTTGGACACTGAGGGAGAATTTAGCATGGCCAATCCACCTAACCCGCACATCTTTGGACACTAAGGGACAATTTAGCATGGCCAATCCGCCTAACCTGCACATCTTTGAACACTAAGGGGCAATTTAGCATGGCCAATCCACCTAACCGACACATCTTTGGACACTAAGGGGCAATTTAGCATGGCCAATCCACCTAACCTGTACACTTTTGAACACTGAGGGGCAATGTAGCATGGCCAATCCACCTAACCTACACATCTTTGAACACTAAGGGGCAATTTAGCATGGCCAATCCACCTAACCTGCACATCTTTGGACACTAAGGGGCAATTTAGCATGACCGATCCACCTAATCTGTACATTTTTGGACACTGAGGGGCAACTTAGCATGGCCAATCCCCCTAATCTTTGGACTGTGGGAGGAAACCGGAGCACCCAGAGGAAACCCACGCAGACACGGGGAGAACATGCAGACTCCACACAGACAGTGACCCAAGCCGGGAATCGAACCCGGGTCCCTGGCGCTGTGAGGCAGCAGTGCTAACCCACTGTGAATGATCTGTCTTTTGCCTGGGGTCTTCGTTGCCTCCTCCTTGAGGGCTTTGTTTCCTCCTCGAGGGCATTCCGTTGCCTCTTTCTTGAGGTCTTTGTTGCTTATGGACCTTTTTTTTGAGAGTTGCCCCTTCCCTGGGTCTCCTCCAATTTTCCTGTCCACCACGTTTTGTTTCGCCGTGTGGTTGCCGCTTCGAGCGCGTTGCCACTTTAACTGGATCACCTCTTTAAGGGCGTTACCACTTTAAGGCTGCTATCTTTTTTTCCACTCAACCATCAGCAGCCCTTTTTTCTCGGCCATTTCCACTTCGTCCCCGTTGATGTGGACAGGAGCATGTTCTCCACTACGTTTCCTGAAGTTGATGACTATCTCCTTCTCCCTCCTCCATTGGTGCAGGGATTGCTTCCAGGGACCCCTGCAGGCTCTCCCATGCCTGTTGCTCAGCTTAAGCCACTGGGCACTTCCCCCCACAGTGGGACACCTCACTGCAGTTTACGGGGCGGGGGAGGAATCTTTTGTTTTACTGAAAGCACTGTGTTCTGTCTGCTCATTTTCTGAAAACAAACTTTGCAGCAATTCTATATTTTTTCATCTGAGTACATTTTCTTTAACCTAAAGCCACAGCTCTTGCATCATGGGGTTATTCCTCTTGAGTTTTTTTTTGAGTTTTTGACTCTGCCAGACAATTCAGGTTTCATCTGTCCCTCCACCTCTCCAACACACTGAACCTCCGGTACTGCCTCACCTCCTGTTGTGGAGTCACAGAGCGATACAACATGGACACAGGCCCTTCGGCCCAACCGATCCGTGCTGTCCTCCCAGCTAGTCCCAGGCCGGTCCGATGGTAGTGGGTTATCGTTGATATTTGCTTACAAAGTCAGTTACAGATTTCCCAGCTAGTCCCAACTGCCGTGTTTGGCCCATAACCCCCGAATCCTTTCCCATCCCCACACTTATCGTAATGCTTTTTAAATGTTGCTGTCGTACCTGCCTCAACCACTTTCTCTGGCAGCTCATTCCATATATGGGGTAGCACAGTGGGTTAGCACTGCTGCCTCACAGCGCCAGGGACCCGGGTTCGATTCCCGGACTTGGGTCACTGTCTGTGCGGAGTCTGCACGTTCTCCCCATGTCTGCGTGGGTTTCCCCCGGGTGCTCCGGTTTCCTCCCACAGTCCAAAGATCTGCAGGTTAGATTAATTGTCCATGCTAAATTGTCCCTATTGTCCTGGGATGTGTAGTTTAGAGTGATTAGCGGGGTAAATACGTGGGGATAGGGCCTGGGGTGGGATTGTGATCGGTGCAGACTCGATGGGTCAAATGACCTCCTTCTGCACTGTAGGATTCTATGATTTCTATAACCCTTACTCCGCTGTGGTGTCCTCGAAAACATAGAAACTAGAAGCAGGAGGAGGCCATTCGGCCCTTCGAGCTGCTTCACCATTCATTCTGATCATGGCTGATCATCAAATTCAATATCCTGATCCCCCCCCTTCCCCTCATATCCCTCGATCCCTTTAGCCCCAAGAGCGATATCTAATTTCTTCTTGAAATCACTCAACATTTTGGCCTCAACTACTTTCTGTGGGAGTGAATTCCACACATTCACCACCCTCTGGATGAAGAAATTTCTCCTCACCTCAGTCCTAAAAGGTTTACCCAGAGACAGAGCGAGAGAGAGGGACAGAGCGAGAGAGAGAGAGAGACAGAGTGAGAGAGAGAGAGACAAAGCGAGAGAGAGAGAGAGAGACAGGGTAGGAGAGAGTGAGACAGGGCAAGAGAGAGACAGAGCGAGAGAGAGAGACAGAGTGAGAGAGAGACAGAGAGAGACAGAGCGAGAGAAAGACAGAGAGAGAGAAAGAGAGAGAGAGAAAGACAGAGCGAGAGAGAGAGAAGGAGAGAGAGAAGGAGGGAGAGAGAGAGTGAGGGGGAGAGACAGGAGGAAAAACAAAGAAGAGACAGACGGAGAGAGAGAAGGAGGGTTTAAAAATGGGTGGGAGGGAAAGACTGAGAGAGGGTGTGAGATGCTGAGAGATGGGGGACAGTGAGAGACAGGGGGAATGTAAAAGGAGAGGTGACAGAGAGTTCAGATAGGATCAGTGGAAACTCGATTCACCTGAGAGACTGGCACAGAGGAATGGGAGCGATGAGATCATTCCCCGTTCCGGTCGTCTCTGGGGAGATGTGGAAGCAGAGGGGCCAATCCCACCAGGATCAAATTAAATCCCACCGCAAATCTCAACAAGTGATCCAACTGTCACACACAGCATCAAGAGAGAACCACACACAGATACATCCACGACACTGTCCCCATCAAACACTCCCAGGACAGGTACAGCACGGGGTTAGATACAGAGTAAAGCTCCCTCTACACTGTCCCCATCAAACACTCCCAGGACAGGTACAGCACTGGTTAGATACAGAGTAAAGCTCCCTCTACACTGTCCCCCATCAAACACTCCCAGGACAGGTACAGCACGGGGTTAGATACAGAGTAAAGCTCCCTCTACACTGTCCCCATCAAACACTCCCAGGACAGGTACAGCACGGGGGTTAGATACAGAGTAAACGCTCCCTCTACACCGTCCACATCAAACACTCCCAGGACAGGTACAGCACGGGGTTAGATACAGAGTAAAGCTCCCTCTACACTGTCCCCATCAAACACTCCAGGACAGCGACAACATTCTCAGAGGGTCAGTGCTGAGGGAGCGCCGCACTGTGGGAGGGTCAGTGGCTGAGGGAGTGCCGCCACTGTGGGAGGGTCAGTGCTGAGGGAGCGCCGCACTGTGGGAGGGTCAGTGCTGAGGGAGCGCCGCACTGTGGGAGGGTCAGTGCTGAGGGAGCGCCGCACTGTGGGAGGGTCAGTGCTGAGGAGCGCCGCACTGTGGGAGGGTCAGTGCTGAGGGAGCGCCGCACTGTGGGAGGTCAGTGCTGAGGGAGCGCCGCACTGTGGGGGAGTCAGTGCTGAGGGAGCGCCGCACTGTGGGAGGGTCCAGTGCTGAGGGAGCGCCGCACTGTGGGAGGGTCAGTGCTGAGGGAGCGCCGCCTGTGGGAGGGTCAGTGCTGAGGGAGCTTCGCGCTGTGGGAGGGTCAGTGCTGAGGGAGCGCCGCACTGTGGGAGGGGTCAGTGCTGAGGGAGCGCCGCACTGTGGGAGGGTCAGTGCTGAGGGAGGCCGCACTGTGGGGAGGGTCAGTGCTGAGGGAGCGCCGCACTGTGGGAGGGTCAGTGCTGAGGGAGCGCCGCACTGTGGGAGGGTCAGTGCTGAGGGAGCGCCGCACTGTGGGAGGGTCAGTGCTGAGGGAGCGCCGCACTGTGGGAGGGTCAGTGCTGAGGAGCGCCGCAACTGTGGGAGGGTCAGTGCTGAGGGAGCGCCGCACTGTGGGAGGGTCAGTGCTGAGGGAGCGCCGCACTGTCGGAGGGTCAGTGCTGAGGGAGCGCCGCACTGTGGGAGGGTCAGTGCTGAGGGAGTGCCGCACTGTGGGAGGGGTCAGTTGCTGAGGAGCGCCGCACTGTGGGAGGGTCAGTGCTGAGGGAGCGCCGCACTGTGGGGAGGGTCAGTGCTGAGGGAGCGCCGCACTGTGGGAGGGTCAGTGCTGAGGGAGCGCCGCACTGTGGGAGGGTCAGTGCTGAGGGAGCGCCGCACTGTGGGAGAGTCAGTGCTGAGGGAGCGCCGCACTGTGGGAGGGTCAGTGCTGAGGGAGCGCCGCACTGTGGGAGGGTCAGTGCTGAGGGAGCGCCGCACTGTGGGAGGGTCAGTGCTGAGGGAGCGTCGCACTGTGGGAGGGTCAGTGCTGAGGGAGCGCCGCACTGTGGGGGAGTCAGTGCTGAGGGAGCGCCGCACTGTGGGAGGGTCAGTGCTGAGGGAGCGCCGCACTGTGGGAGGGTCAGTGCTGAGGGAGCGCCGCACTGTGGGAGGGTCAGTGCTGAGGGAGCGCCGCACTGTGGGAGGGTCAGTGCTGAGGGAGCGCCGCACTGTGGGAGGGTCAGTGCTGAGGGAGCGCCGCACTGTGGGAGGGTCCGTGCTGAAGGAGCGCCGCACTGTGGGAGGGTCAGTGCTGAGGGAGCGCCGCACTGTGGGATGGTCAGTGCTGAGGGAGCGCCGCACTGTGGGAGGGTCAGTGCTGAGGGAGCGCCGCACTGTGGGAGGGTCAGTGCTGAGGGAGCGCCGCACTGTGGGAGGGTCAGTGCTGAGGGAGCGCCGCACTGTGGGAGGGTCAGTGCTGAGGAAGAACAGTCTTAGAATCATAGAATCCTACAGTGCCAAAGGAGACTATTTAGCCCATCGAGTCTCCATCACAACAACCCCCACCCAAACCCTTTCCGCGTATCCCACGTATTTATCCCTGCTCAACCTGACACTGAGGGGGTAATTTAGCAGGTCCAATCCACCTAACCTGCACATCTTTGGAGTGTGGGAGGAAACCGGAGCACCCGGAGGAAACCCACGCAGACATGGGGAGAACGTGCAGACTCCACACAGACAGTGACCCGAGCCGGGAATCGGACCCGGGTCCCTGGCACCGTGAGGCAGCAGTGCTAACCCCGCTGTGCCACACTGTGCGGGCTTGACACAGTGCAGGATGGAACACACCAAGGAAAATAACGCCCAATGTAACACTGTGAAAGCAACTAGCTGAGGAACCCCGCCAGGTTTCCGAAACTTAGCCTCTTCACCAAGTCCAATTTGAACAAGGTGCCACCTGCAGGCATTGTCCAGATGGTCAATGGCGGGACCTCTGACTGAAACCACAGTCGGAATGAACAAACGTTCAGAGACCTCCGGAAAGATCTGCAGCCCTGGAGATTGGGTCGTCCCGAGGTGTCTTTACCAGAGGGCAGGTGCTGAAGACAGTTTGAACATAGAACAGTACAGCACAGAACAGGCCCTTCGGCCCACGATGTTGTGCCGAGCTTTATCTGAAACCAAGATCAAGCTATCCCACTCCCTATCATCCTGGTGTGCTCCATGTGCCTATCCAATAACCGCTTAAATGTTTCTAAAGTGTCTGACTCCACTATCACTGCAGGCAGTCCATTCCAAACCCCAACCACTCTCTGCGTAAAGAACCTACCTCTGATATCCGTCCTGTATCTCCCACCACGAACCCTATAGTTATGCCCCCTTGTAATAGCTCCATCCACTCGAGGAAATAGTCTTTGAACGTTCACTCTATCTATCCCCTTCATCATTTTATACACAGTTGGGTCAGCTGTGGTAATGGTTTCCTATGGTAACCAGTCTCACACCAGGGTAAAGTCCAACAGGTTTATTCGGCAGCATGAGCTTTCAGGGCGCTGCCCCTTCATCGGGTGAGTGGTTGATTCCCTGTGAAGACTCGCATTCCAACCATTATCTTGGAATTGAGTCTGTGTCTCAGTGCCCTGTTTGTGAACCCAATCCTCCACTCACCCGATGAAGGAGCAGCGCTCCGAAAGCTCGTGATACCTAATACCACCCACCCACACATGCATACGGACCCCCACGCGCGCACAGACCCCCACGCAGACACGACCACCACACACACACACAGACCCCCCCCACACACACACAGACCCCCCCCCAACACACACACACACACAGATCCCCACACAGACCTCCACACGCAGACCCCCACACGCAGACCCCCACACAGTCACAATCACACACAGACACAGACCCGCACACAGTCAGATAGACAGAAACAGATAGACACACACTCACTGTTGCACACCCACAGGCAGATAGTCACACATACAGACTGTGCTACCTCTGAAATGGTTCCCATTGGCTTAAGTTTGACATTTCAATTGAAATGTTGAGAAAATTATCATCAAAGCTGCCAGTTACTCACATTGGCAGAGCTGGAGTCTCCCTCTCTCTGTCTCTCAGTGCCTTACTGGGCTGGAGTCTCCCTCTCTCTGTCTCTCAGTGCCTTACTGGGCTGGAGTCTCCCTCTCTCTGTCTCTCAGTGCCTTACTGGGCTGGAGTCTCTCTCTCTCTGTCTCTCAGTGCCTTACTGGGCTGGAGTCTCTCTCTCTCTGTCTCTCAGTGTCTTACCAGGCTGGAGTCTCTGTACCTCAGTGTTACGAGCTGGAGTCTCTCTCTCTCTGTGTCTCAGCCCCTTTCCTGGCGTGCTTTTATCCAGCGATTGTAACCTTCCGTGCTGTCAGGCTGATAGCAGGAACTGTCCCGAGAGCAGGCTGTTTAATTGGCAGCAAAGCAGATGTGAGCGATGAAGATTTCTGTCTTCAATCGAGGAGTGCAGACACACACTCACACACACTCACACTCACTCATACTCACTCACACACACTCACACACACTCACACTCACTCATACTCACTCACACACACTCATACTCACTCACACACACTCACACTCACTCATACTCACTCACACACACTCACACACACTCATACTCACTCATACACACACACTCTCCCTCACACACACACACTCATACTCACTCACACACTCTCTCACACACACTCTCTCTCAAACACACACACTCTCTCTCACACACACGCACTCACTCACACACACACACTCTCTCAAACACACACTCTCTCTCTCACACACACACTCTCTCTCACACACACTCTCTCTCACACACACTCTCTCTCACACACACTCTCTCTCTCACACACGCACTCACTCACTCTCACACACACACTCTCTCTCACACACACACACTCTCTCACGCACACACCCACACTCTCTCTCACACACACTCTCTCTTACACACACACTCTCTCTCTCACACACACCCTGTCTCTCTCACACACGCACTGTCTCTCTCACACACACTCTCTCACACACACACCCTCTCTCTCACACACACACTCACTCACACACACGCAAACTCACTCACACTCACACACTCTCTCTCTCACACGCACACACTCTCTCCCTCACACACACTTTCCCTCACACACACTCTCTCTCACACACACTTTCTCTCACACACACTCTCTCACACACAAACACACACACTCTCTCTCACACACACACACTCACTCACACACGCACACACACTCACACACACACACATACTCCCACTGACACACACTCACTCACACACTCACTCACACACACACATTTACTCACTCACACACCCCCACACACACTAACTGACTCACACTCACACACAAACACTCACACACACTCTCCACACACTCACACTCACGCACTCACACACACACACACTCATACTCACACACTGACACACACACTGTCACACACATTGATGCACATACTGACACCCACACTGACACACATAGTGACGCCCACACTGACCCACACACTGATACACACACTGATGCACACACTGATACCCACACTGACACACAAAGTGACGCCCACATGACGCACACACTGACACACACGCTGACACGCACACTGACATGCACACTGACACGCACACTGACATACAAAGACACACACAATTACACACAATTATTCACTCACTGACACACAGAAACTGACACACACACACACTGACACAGACACACACATACACTGACACAGACACACACATACACTGACACAGACACACACATACACTGACACAGACACACACTGACACAGACACACACACACTGACACAGACACACACACTGACATACAAAGACACACACACACACTGACACAGACACACACACACACTGACACAGACACACACATACACTGACACACACACACACACTGACACAGACACACACATACACTGACACAGACACACACTGACACAGACACACACTGACACAGACACACACACTGACATACAAAGACACACACACAAACTGACACAGACACACATACACTGACTCAGACACACACTGACATAGCCTCACGTACACTGACACAGACACTCATACACACTGACACAGATACACACACACTGACACGGACACACACACAAACACTGACACAGACACTCATATACACACTGACACAGACACACACACTGACACAGACACACACACACACTGACACAGACACACACAGACTGACACAGACACTCATATACACACTGACACAGACACACACACTGACACAGACACACTGACACAGACACTCATCCACACACTGACACAGACACACACACACACACTGACACAGTCAGTCACACACACACTGACACAGACACACACACACACTGACACATACACACACACACACACTGACACAGTCAGTCACACACACACTGACACAGACACACACACACTGACACAGACACTCATATACACACTGACACACACACACACTGACACACACACACACACACTGACACAGACACACACACACTGACACAGACACGCACACACACTGACACAGACAGTCATACACACTGACCCAGACACACACCCACACTGACACAGACACTCATACACACTGACCCAGACACACACACACACTGACACAGACACGCACACACACACTGACACAGACAGTCATACCAACACTGACACAGACACACACTCACACTGACAGACACTTATACACACACCGACACAGACACACACACACACTGACACACACACACTGACACAGACACACACACACACTGACACAGACACATACACACACACACTGACACAGACAGTCATACACACACACACTGACACAGACACACACACACACTGACACAGACACACACAATGATACAGACACTCACACACACACTGACACAGACACACACAGACTGACACAGACACACACTGACACACACACACTGACACAGACACACACAATGATACAGACACTCACACACACACTGACACAGACACACACAGACTGACACAGACACACACTGACACACACACACTGACACAGACACACACGCACTGACACAGACACATACACACACACACTGACACAGACAGTCATACACACACTGACACAGACACATACACACACACACTGACAGACAGTCATACACACACACACACACACACTGACACACACAATGATACAGACACTCACACACGCACTGACACAGACACACACACTGACACAGACACTTATACACACACTGACACACACACACACACTGACACAGACACACACACACACAGACACACACAATGATACAGACACTCACGCACACACTGACACAGACACACACAAACACAATTACACACTGATACACACTCACTGACACACAAATACAATGTCACAGACAGAAACAGTCTCTCTCCAACTCCAACTCTCTCTCTCTTACTGTCTCTCTCTCTCTCTGTCTGTCTCTCTCTGTTTCTCTCTCTACGTCTCTTTCTCTCTCCCTCTGTCTCTCTTTCTCTCGGTCTCTCTACCTCTCTATGTCTCTACCTCTCTATTTCTCTCTCTCTCCCCCCGTCTGTGTGTCTCTCTCCCCCCTCTCTCTCACCCTGACACACCCGGCATCTGTTGTTGGAACAGCGACTGGCCACATGGGCACAGGGTGTTGAAGGTGCTGGAGTGATCGTGCACAGTATGCTGAGAGCAGGGGACAGACTGCAACACCAACACGGTAATAGCTGAGGCTTCAGCCTGGGAACAGGAGGACGCTGAGAGACAGAGAGAGAGAGAGGGAGGGAGAGACAGAGAGAGAGAGAGAGAGGGAGGGAGAGACAGAGAGAGAGAGAGACAGAGAGAGAGAGAGAGACAGAGAGAGAGAGAGACAGAGAGAGGGAGAGAGAGAGACAGAGAGAGACAGACAGAGAGAGAGAGAGACAGAGAGAGAGAGAGACAGAGAGAGAGAGAGACAGAGAGAGAGAGAGAGGGAGAGAGAGAGAGACAGAGAGAGAGAGACAGAGAGAGAGAGACAGAGAGAGAGAGAGAGAGACAGAGAGAGAGACAGGGAGAGAGAGAGACAGAGAGAGAGAGAGAGAGACAGAGAGAGGGAGAGAGAGCGACAGAGAGAGACAGGCAGAGAGAGACAGACACAGAGAGAGAGAGACAGAGAGAGAGAGAGACAGAGAGAGAGAGAGACAGAGAGAGAAAGACACAGAGAGAGAGAGACAGAGAGAGAGAGATATAGATAGAGAGAGAGACAGAGAGAGAGAGAGAGATAGAGAGAGACAGAGAGAGAGAGAGAGACAGACACAGAGAGAGAGAGAGAGAGACAGAGAGAGAGAGAGACAGACACAGAGAGAGAGAGAGAGAGAGAGACAGAGAGAGAGACAGTGAGATAGAGAGAGAGAGAGCGATAGACAGAGAGAGAGAGAGAGACAGAGAGAGAGAGATAGATAAAGAGAGAGAGACAGATAGACAGAGAGAGAGAGATAGAGACAGAGAAAGAGAGAGACAGAGAGAGAGATAGACAGTGACAGAGAGAGAGAGACACAGAGAGAGAGAGACAGACAGACAGAGAGAGAGACACACACACACACACAGAGCGAGCACCACTCCCAGCCTTTCTTACCCAGTCCTGCAGCTTGAATTCCAAACTCCAGCCGGGGGAACTGGGGGATGCAGAGTCTGTGATACAGAGAACTCCACTCCACACACTGCCATCCCAGTCTGCCAGAACAAAACCTCACTGCAGCCTGAATCAGGCTGATTCTCTCACACTGCTCCAGCCCCTCCACTCCACACACCTCCATCCCTAACACCCGCCAGCCCCAACATCAGGTGCCTGAGGATTGGAGAGTGGCAAATGTTGTGCCTTTGTTTAAAAAGGGCTGCAGGGAAAAGCCTGGGAACTACAGGCCGGTGAGCCTCACATCTGTGGTGGGTAAATTGTTGGAAGGTATTTTGAGAGACAGGATCTACAGGCATTTAGAGACGCAAGGACTGATTAGGGACAGTCAGCATGGCTTTGTGAGTGGAAAATCATGTCCCACAAATTTGATTGAGTTTTTTGAAGGGGTAACCAAGAAGGTAGATGAGGGCAGTGCAGTGGATGTTGTCTACATGGACTTTAGCAAGGCCTTTGACAAGGTACCGCATGGTAGGTTGTTGCATAAGATTAAATCTCACGGGATCCAGGGTGAGGTAGCCAAATGGATACAAAATTGGCTTCTTGACAGAAGCCAGAGGGTGGTTGTAGAGGGTTGTTTTTCAAACTGGAGGCCTGTGACCAGCGGTGTGCCTCAGGGATCAGTGCTGGGCCCACTGTTATTTGTCATTTATATTAATGATTTGGATGAGAATATAGGGGGCATGGTTAGTAAGTTTGCAGATGACACCAAGATTGGTGGCACAGTGAGGAAAGTTATCTCCAATTGCAACGGGATCTTGATCAATTGGGCCAGTGGGCTGATGAATGGCAGATGGAGTTTAATTTAGATAAATGTGAGGTGATGCATTTTGGTAGATTGAACCAGGGCAGGACTTACTCAGTTAATGGTAGGGCGTTGGGGAGAGTTACAGAACAAAGAGATCGAGGGGTACAGGTTCATAGCTCCTTGAAAGTGGAGTCACAGGTGGACAGAGTGGTGAAGAAGGCATTCGGCATGCTTGGTTTCATTGGTCAGAACATTGAATACAGGAGTTGGGACGTCTTGTTGAAGTTGGACAAGACATTGGTAAGGCCACACTTGGAACACTGTGTACAGTTCTGGTCACCCTATTATAGAAAGGATATTATTAAACTAGAAAGAGTGCAGAAAAGATTTACTAGGATGCTACCGGGCCTTGATGGTTTGAGTTATAAGGAGAGGCTGGATAGACTGGGACTTTTCTCTCTGGAGCATAGGAGGCTGAGGGGTGATCTTATAGAGGTCTATAAAATAATGAGGGGCACAGATCAGCTAGATAGTCAATATCTTTTCCGAAAGGTAGGGGAGACTAAAACTAGAGGGCATAGGTTTAAGGTGAGAGGGGAGAGATACAAAAGTGTCCAGAGGAGCAATTTTTTCACAGAGGATGGTGAGTGTCTGGAACAAGCTGCCAGAGGTAGTAGTAGAGGTGGGTACAATTTTACCTTTTAATAAGCATTTAGATAGTTACATGGGTACGATGGGTATGGAGGGATATGGGCCAAATGCAGGCAATTGGGACTAGCTTAGAGGTTTTTTAAAAAAAGGGCAGCATGGACAAGTTGGGCCAAAGGGCCTGTTTCCATGCTGTAAACCTCTATGACTCTATGACTCTATATCCCATCCTTATTTCTGTAACCTCCTCCAGCCACTATATCCCTTCCCATCTCTGTAACCTTCTCCAGCCCATACACCCACTCCCAATATCTGTAACCTCCTCCAGCCCCGACACCCCTCCCTATCTCTGTAACCTCCTCCAGCCCCTACACCCCCTCCCTATCTCTGTAACCTCCTTCAGCCCCAACAGCCCCTTCCTATCACTGTAACCTCCTCCAGTTCCTACACCCCTCCCTATCTCTGTAACCTCCTCCAGCCCCAACATCCCCTCCCTATCTCTGTAACCTCCTCCAGCCCCAACAGCCCTCTCTATCTCTGTAACCTCCTCCAGCACCTACACCCCTCTCTATCTCTGTAACCTCCTCCAGCACCTACACCCATCCCTAACTCTGTAACCCCCTCCAGCCCCAACAGCCCTCTCTATCTCTGTAACCTCCTCCAGCGCCTACACCACCTCTCTATCTCCATAACCTCCTACAGACCCTACACCTCCTCCCTATCTACGTAACCTCCTCCAGCCACTACAACTCCTCCCATCTCTGTAACCTCCTGCAGCCCCGACAGCCTCTCCCTATCTCTGTAACCTCCTCCAATCCCTACACTCTCTCCCCATCTCTGTAACCTCCTCCAGCCTTTACATCCCCTCCCTTATTTCTGTAACTTCCTCCAGCCCCCTACACCCCTCCCTATCTCTGTAACCTCCTCCAGCCCCCTACACCCCTCCCTATCTCAGTAACCTCCCCCAGCCCCAAACACCCGCTCCCTATCTCCGTAACCTCCTCCAGCCCCTACACCCCCTCCCTATCTCTGTAACCTCCTCCAGCCCCGACACCCCTCCCTATCTCTGTAACCCCCTCCAGCCCCTACACCCTCTCCCTATCTCTGTAACGTCCTCCAGCCCCTACACCCCCTCCCTATCTCTGTAACGTCCTCCAGCCCTTACGACCCTCCTCGATCTCTGCACTCCTCCAAATCAGTGACAGGCAGACAAAGAGGGAGAGAAAGAGAGAGAGAGTCAGTGAGCGAGGGAGACAAAGAAAGAGAGGGGGAGAGACAGAGAGCGACACCGAGAGAGAGGCAGAGACAGAGAGAGACAGAGAAGGGAAGAACAGAGAGAGAGAGGGAGAGACAGAGAGGGAGAGAGAGAAAAACAGAAAGAATTACAGAGAGGGTGAGACAGAGGGAGGGAGAGAGAGAGAGAGAGAGAGATAGAGAGA
>NW_027591651.1:0-40000 GCF_964213995.1 Mustelus asterias | reverse complement strand
TTAAGATAACTCACCCTCTCACCAGTGAATAGTGCCAAATCAGACAGCACTTCTCCGCAGTTGATAACCACAAGAGAACTCCAAAAACGTCCGAAGGACATCAAGCCTGAATATTGAGTCAGAAAGATGTTACAGACAGCGGACAACTATAGAAGAACTTCCAAAAGCCTGCGAATTCCATCAAGTCTGGTTGTATCATTTCTTTGAGAGTGACTAAAATTCTGTTGTTACTGTTTTGGTGATGAAGGTTCCTTGTATTATTCGAACAGCATTTCAGTTAATGTGTTACTTGTTTAGTTAAAGTTCCTGGTTATTTAAATAAACTACCTTGCTAATTATTCACTTAAAACGAGTGTCAGGCTTTGATATCAATTAATCTAAATGTTAATAAAGAACAGATAACACCTTCCCAAAATAATTGTGGCCGATTACGACATGAGGTAACAATAGTCCCAAAAAGACCCAACACTGCAGAGAGCCTCGACGATTATGGAAATGACAGGGATCAAAGAAATAAGGAAATCAGAGAGAGGGCATGAAAAAAGATCAGCAAGCATGAGTAAGGAAAACTCAAAGATGTTTTATCAGTATAGAAAGAGCAAAAGGATGGTTAAGGAAGAGGTGGGATCTCTCAGAGAACAAAGAACAAAGAAAATTACAGCACAGGAACAGGCCCTTTGGCCCTCCAAACCTGAACCGACCATGCTGCCCGACTTGACTAAAACCCCCTACCCTTCCGGGGACCGTATCCCTCTATTCCCATCCTATTCATGTATTTGTCAAGACGCCCCTTAAAAGTCACTATCGTAAGTACTTCCACTACCTCCCCTTGCAGCGAGTTCCAGGCACCCACCACTCTCTGTGTAAAAAAACTGCCTCATACATCTCCTTTAAACCTTGCCCCTTGCACCTTAAACCTGTGCCCCCTAGAAATTGACTCTTCCACCCTGGGAAAAAGCTTCTGACTATCCACTCTGTCCATGCCTCTCATAATCTTGTAGACTTCTATCAGGTCGCCCCTCAACCTCCGTCGTTCCAGTGAGAACAAACCAAGTTTCTCCAACCTCGCTTCATAGCTAATGCCCTCCATGCCAGGCAACATCCTGGTAAATCTTTTCTGTACCCTCTCCAAAGCCTCCACATCCTTCTGGTAGTGTGGTGACCAGAATTGAACACTATATTCCAAGTGCGGCCTAACTGAGGTTCTATAAAGCTGCAACATGACTTGCCAATTTTTAAACTCAATGCCCCGGCCGATGAAGGCAAGCATGCCGTATGCCTTCTTGACTACCTTCTCCACCTGCATTGCCACTTTCAGTGACCTGTGTACCTGTACACCCAGATCCCTCTGCCTATCAATACTCTTAAGGGTTCTACCATTTACTGTATATTTCCTGTCTGTATTAGACCTTCCAAAATGCATTACCTCACATTTGTCTGGATTAAACTCCATCTGCCATCTCTCCGCCCAAGTCTCCAACTGATCTATATCCTGCTGTATCCTCTGATGGTCCTCATCACTATCCGCAAATTCACCCATCTTTGTGTCGTCCGCAAACTTACTAATCAATCCAGTTACATTTTCCTCCAAGTCATTTATATATATTACAAACAGCAAAGATTCCAGCACTGATCCCTGAGGAACACCACTTGTCACAGCCCTCCATTCAGAAACGCACCCTTCCACTGCTACCCTCTGTCTTCTATGACCGAGATCAGAGATGATGAAGGGAACTTGTGTGAGGATGCAGAGAATATGGGAAGAGTTTTAAATGAAATCTTTCTCTCCCTACTCACAAATGAAAGGGACGATGTAATCCAAGAGGAATAGTGTGAAATCTTGGATCAAATAATCAGAACGGAGAGAGGTAGTGTGAAAGGAATTGGGATACTTGAAAGTGGATACGTTGCCAGGGCCGGATGGAATGTTCCCGAGGATGTTAAAAGAGGTCAGGGAGGAAATAACAGATGCTTGGAGGCTTATTTTGCAATCTTCACTTGACACAGTGTGGGAGGGAGTGCCGGAGGAATGGAGGGATGCAAATGTGATCCCGTCCTTTAAAAAAGGATGCAGGGTAGTTCGATAAAGTGGATTCAAAGTTGGCTCAGTTGTAGGATGATGTGGTGATGACGGCATTGGACTGGGGTAAACACAGTAAGAGTTTTAACAACACCAGGTTAAAGTCCGACAGGTTTATTTGGTAGCAAACACCATTAGCTTTCGGAGCGCTGCTCCCTCCACCCACATTGTCTGTATCTTTAAGATCTGGCTGGCTGTAGGGATTCGCATTCTAATCAGTATTCTGTAACTTGATTTCTGTGTCTCTGTGCCCTGTTTGAGAGCACATTTCCACTCCATCTGACGAAGGAGCAGCGCTCCAAAAGCTAATGGTGTTTGCTACCAAATAAACCTGTTGGACAGGCTAAAAAGATGTATATTGTCTTTTTAGCCTGTCTTGATGCTCTCTCCACTCACGTTGTTTGTTTCTTAAAGACTTGATTAGCTGTAAGTATTCGCATTCCAACCATTATTCATGTAAATTGAGTTTGTGTCTTTATATGCCCTGTTTGTGAACAGAATTCCCACTCACCTGAAGAAGGGGCTTGGAGCTCCGAAAGCTTGTGTGGCTTTTGCTGCCAAATAAACCTGTTGGACTTTAACCTGGTGTTGTTAAATTTCTTACTGTGTTTACCCCAGTCCAACGCCGGCATCTCCACATCAAGATTTGTTCTGAGCAGGGCGAGTCACAGGACTGTGCCAGAGGGAGCGAGAGAGTGAGTGGGAGACAAAATTGGAAAGGTTGTGAATTGAGTGTGTTTGAGATTCCCTCTGAAGTATTACAGATTGTAATAAGCACTTCTCTCTGCATTGCTGACCCAGTCACTGGGTGACTCCTAATTGTCCACACCAGCTATTAAATACGGATAAAAGTCTGACCGCAGCATTGTACCATTCCTGTCTCCACATTGTGGCTCCAGGGATTCAGGGGAGACGACCATTAGCTCCAACATAACCCAGCCAGAGATTTATTCCAGATAAATTCATTAGCAACCAAATCAATTCTCTCCGACTCAGCACAGCGCCTGCGCAGACTCACTAGTGACACAAACATGTTACAGGCTGCAGAAAAATCCAGACAGGACTCACTCCCCGCAGCCCCCAATGGACACACTCACACTGTGCGAATCCAGCGATCTATCCATCTCACCCAGACAGAGACCGAGAGAGAAATAACACATACTCTTTAAACTCTACTGTCCTGGGAGTGTTTGATGGGGACAGTGTAGAGGGAGCCTTACTCTGTATCTAACCCCGTGCTGTACCAGTCCTGGGAGTGTTTGATGGGGACAGTGTAGAGGGAGCTTTACTCTGTATCTAACCCCGTGCTGTACCTGTCCTGGGAGTGTTTGATGGGGACAGTGTAGAGGGAGCTTTACTCTGTATCTAACCCCGGGCTGTACCTGTCCTGGGAGTGTTTGATGGGGGACAGTGTAGAGGGAGCTTTACTCTGTATCTAACCCCGTGCTGTTCCTGTCCTGGGAGTGTTTGATGGGGACAGTGTAGAGGGAGCTTTACTCTGTATCTAACCCCGTGCTGTACCTGTACTGGGAGTGTTTGATGGGGACAGTGCAGAGGGAGCTTTACTCTGTATCTAACCCCGTGCTGTACCTGTCCTGGGAGTGTTTGATGGGGACAGTGTAGAGGGAGCTTTACTCTGTATCTCACCCCGTGCTGTACCTGTCCTGGGAGTGTTTGATGGGGGACAGTGTAGAGGGAGCTTTACTCTGTATCTAGCCCCGTGCTGTACCTGTCCTGGGAGTGTTTGATGGGGACAGTGTAGAGGGAGCCTTACTCTGTATCTAACCCCGTGCTGTACCAGTCCTGGGAGTGTTTGATGGGGACAGTGTAGAGGGAGCTTTACTCTGTATCTAACCCCGTGCTGTACCTGTCCTGGGAGTGTTTGATGGGGACAGTGTAGAGGGAGCTTTACTCTGTATCTAACCCCGGGCTGTACCTGTCCTGGGAGTGTTTGATGGGGGACAGTGTAGAGGGAGCTTTACTCTGTATCTAACCCCGTGCTGTTCCTGTCCTGGGAGTGTTTGATGGGGACAGTGTAGAGGGAGCTTTACTCTGTATCTAACCCCGTGCTGTACCTGTCCTGGGAGTGTTTGATGGGGACAGTGCAGAGGGAGCTTTACTCTGTATCTAACCCCGTGCTGTACCTGTCCTGGGAG
This sequence comes from Mustelus asterias, assembly GCF_964213995.1. Taxonomy (NCBI): domain Eukaryota; kingdom Metazoa; phylum Chordata; class Chondrichthyes; order Carcharhiniformes; family Triakidae; genus Mustelus; species Mustelus asterias. Next base: position 35,764 of record NW_027591651.1, on the reverse strand, counting down.
TGTTTGATGGGGACAGTGTAGAGGGAGCTTTACTCTGTATCTCACCCCGTGCTGTACCTGTCCTGGGAGTGTTTGATGGGGGACAGTGTAGAGGGAGCTTTACTCTGTATCTAGCCCCGTGCTGTACCTGTCCTGGGAGTGTTTGATGGGGACAGTGTAGAGGGAGCTTTACTCTGTATCTAACCCCGTGCTGTACCTGTCCTGGGAGTGTTTGATGGGGACAGCGTAGAGGGAGCTTTACTCTGTATCTAACCCCGTGCTGTACCTGTCCTGGGAATGTTTGATGGGGGAACAGTGTAGAGGGAGCTTTACTCTGTATCTAGCCCCGTGCTGTACCTGTCCTGGGAGTGTTTGATGGGGACAGTGTAGAGGGAGCTTTACTCTGTATCTAACCCCGTGTTGTACCTGTCCTGGGAGTGTTTGATGGGGGACAGTGTAGAGGGAGCTTTACTCTGTATCTAACCCCGTGCTGTACCTGTCCTGGGAGTGTTTGATGGGGACAGTGCAGAGGGAGCCTTACTCTGTATCTAGCCCCGTGCTGTACCTGTCCTGGGAGTGTTTGATGGGGACAGTGTAGAGGGAGCTTTACTCTGTATCTAACCCCGTGCTGTACCTGTCCTGGGAATGTTTGATGGGGGACAGTGTAGAGGGAGCTTTACTCTGTATCTAACCCCGTGTTGTACCTGTCCTGGGAGTGTTTGATGGGGGACAGTGTAGAGGGAGCTTTACTCTGTATCTAACCCCGTGCTGCACCTGTCCTGGGAGTGTTTGATGGGGGACAGTGTAGAGGGAGCTTTACTCTGTATTTAACCCCGTGCTGTACCTGTCCTGGGAGTGTTTGATGGGAGTCATGATGTGGAGATGCCGGCGTTGGACTGGGGTAAACACAGTAAGAAGTCTCACAACACCAGGTTAAAGTCCAACAGGTTTATTTGGTAGCAAAAGCCACTCGCCAAAAGCCAAAGCCATCCCCACACCCCCACTTCTTGCCTTCAAACAACCGCACAACCTCAAACAGACCATTGTCCGCAGCAAACTACCCAGCCTTCAGGAGAACAGTGACCATGACACCACACAACCCTGCCACAGCAACCTCTGCAAGACGTGCCGGATCATCGACACGGATGCCATCATCTCACGTGAGAACACCATCTACCAGGTACACGGTACCTACTCTTGCAACTCGGCCAACGTTGTCTACCTGATACGCTGCAGGAAAGGATGTCCCGAGGCATGGTACATTGGGGAAACCATGCAGACGCTGCGACAACGGATGAATGAACACCGCTCGACAATCACCAGGCAAGACTGTTCTCTTCCTGTGGGGGAGCACTTCAGCGGTCACGGGCATTCTGCCTCTGATCTTCGGGTAAGTGTTCTCCAAGGCGGCCTTCACGACACACGACAGCGCAGAGTCGCTGAGCAGAAACTGATAGCCAAGTTCCGCACACATGAGGACGGCCTCAACCTGGATGTTGGGTTTATGTCACACTATCTGTAACCCCCACAGCTTGCCTCCTGGACTTGCCGACTGTCCTGTCTGGAAACAATACACATCTCTTTAACCTGTGCTTAATGCTCCCTCCACCCACATTGTCTGTACCTTTAAGATCTGGCTGGCTGTAGGGATTCGCATTCTAATTAGTATTCTGTAACTTGATTTTGTGTCTCTGTGCCCTGTTTGGGAGCAGATTTCCATTCCATCTGACGAAGGAGCAGCGCTCCGAAAGCTTGTGGTATTGGCTACCAAATAAACCTGTTGGACTTTAACCTGGTGTTGTTAAAACTCTTACTCTAGAAATCTCCGCCAAGGGAAACAACATTATCCTGTTCACAGTGGGCCGATTTTGCCATCAGGTTGCGCCTGTTTTTGGGCTCGAAAACCTGGTAAAGTCGGGCGTGAGGTGTGGAGTGCGACCCGCTCCCGACTCCACGCTGGTTCCCCCTTTACCAAGGCCCAAAAATGGCCGCGATCAGTGGCGATGAGCATGCATTTAAATTGACATAATTGACTGCACGCCCAACTTCAGCGGCATTTCGTCCTTTGGTCCGCCCAGCGCTTCGAATCAACATGGTAAACTAGGACCCTCTATCTCTCCGCCTCATCATTCTGTGCACCTCTATTAAGTCACCCCGCAGCCCGCTTTGTTCCAAGGAAAATAACCCCAACCTCTCCAATCTCTCCTCGGAGTTCCACTTTTCCAGTGAGATAACTCTCTCATTCACAGACTTGACCAGAACTCCCGATATCCTTCCAGCTGACCATGAGAGTGAGCAGGTTAAACACAACGTTCAGAGCTGTGTGAGAGTGCGGCTCCTGTACACGCAGAGAGAGAGGTGCTGGCCGCCTCGATCAAACAGCTGGACGAGACTAATTATAAAAGCTGCTGTTAATAATATTGATGTTCTGGAGGTTTCCGTGTCTCGCTGTGTCACACACGCTGATTGATTCACTGAGGATTCGGACACAGTGACAGAGACAGGTTTGCTCAGAGCTCTTCCGTCACTCAAAACTCAATCTGAACATCTGGCAAAACATCCAATTACCATCAACATAAACTGACAATGCGAATCACGAATAGAGGCACCTCCCACAGTGCGGCGCTCCCTCGGCACTGACCCTCCCACAGTGCGGCGCTCCCTCAGCACTGACCCTCCCACAGTGCGGCGCTCCCTCAGCACTGACCCTCCCACAGTGCGGCGCTCCCTCAGCACTGACCCTCCCACAGTGCGGCGCTCCCTCGGCACTGACCCTCCCACAGTGCGGCGCTCCCTCAGCACTGACCCTCCCACAGTGCGGCGCTCCCTCAGCACTGACCCTCCCACAGTGCGGCGCTCCCTCAGCACTGACCCTCCCACAGTGCGGCGCTCCCTCAGCACTGACCCTCCCACAGTGCGGCGCTCCCTCGGCACTGACCCTCCCACAGTGCGGCGCTCCCTCAGCACTGACCCTCCCACAGTGCGGCGCTCCCTCAGCACTGACCCTCCCACAGTGCGCGGCTCCCTCAGCACTGACCCTCCCACAGTGCGGCGCTCCCTCAGCACTGACCCTCCCACAGTGCGGCGCTCCCTCGGCACTGACCCTCCCACAGTGCGGCGCTCCCTCAGCACTGACCCTCCCACAGTGCGGCGCTCCCTCAGCACTGACCCTCCCACAGTGCGGCGCTCCCTCAGCACTGACCCTCCCACAGTGCGGCGCTCCCTCAGCACTGACCCTCCCACAGTGCGGCGCTCCCTCAGCACTGACCCTCCCACAGTGCGGCGCTCCCTCAGCACTGACCCTCCCACAGTGCGGCGCTCCCTCAGCACTGACCCTCCCACAGTGCGGCGCTCCCTCAGCACTGACCCTCCCACAGTGCGGCGCTCCCTCAGCACTGACCCTCCCACAGTGCAGCGCTCCCTCAGCACTGACCCTCCCACAGTGCGGCGCTCCCTCAGCACTGACCCTCCCGCAGTGCGGTACTCCCTCAGCACTGACCCTCCCACAGTGCGGTACTCCCTCAGCACTGACCCCCCACAGTGCGGTACTCCCTCAGCACTGACCCTCCCACAGTGCGGTACTCCCTCAGCACTGACCCTCCCACAGTGCGGCGCTCCCTCAGCACTGACCCTCCCACAGTGCGGTACTCCCTCAGCACTGACCCTCCCACAGTGCTGCTGTGTGTTAGGGACAGGCAGGAGGATGCGGTGTGATGGACGGGGGGAGAAGGTATAATTCAGAGAGAGCTGTGTTGTGAATGTCTCAATATCACTTACCCGGTGCTGTGGGTGTGTGTGTATAAGGAGAAAGCGATGGATGAATATCGTTGCTTAGATCTGTGTCAGGCTGAGCAATGTCACCCAGAGCTGCTCCCAGGTCTGGGCACATAGTTCTGAATCCATTTACAAAGTGCTTCTTACTGCCACAGGAGACAAACTCTGGGACGCAGCAATGGAAAAGAATCCTTTTTTTCCTCTTGTAGTTCCATGTCAGCGAAGGTGGGGAAGGAAGATTGAGTGAATTGCCGATTCACTGAGAGGATTTAATAATGAGTATGCAGCTCTGAGGCATGGAAAACAGACACTGTGATTCTCAGGAGGATGTTTAGACATGGACACCGAGGCTCCAGATTCAATATCAGAGTAGGGGATGTGTCAGATAGAACTCCCTCTGCACTGTCCCCATCAAACACTCCCAGGACAGGTACAGCACGTGGTTAGGTACAGAGTAAAGCTCCCTCTGCACTGTCCCCCATCAAAAACTCCCAGGACAGGTACAGCACGGGGTTAGATACAGAGTAAAGCTCCCTCTACACTGTCCCCCCATCAAACACTCCCAGGACAGGTACAGCACGGGGTTAGATACAGAGTAAAGCTCCCTCTACACTGTCCCCATCAAACACTCCCAGGACAGGTACAGCACGGGGTTAGATACAGAGTAAAGCTCCCTCTACACTGTCCCCATCAAACACTCCCAGGACAGGTACAGCACGGGGTTAGATACAGAGTAAAGCTCCCTCTACACTGTCCCCATCAAACACTCCCAGGACAGGGACAGCACGGGGTTAGATACAGAGTAAAGCCCCCTCTACACTGTCCCCCATCAAACACTCCCAGGACAGGTACAGCACGGGGTTAGATACAGAGTAAAGCTCCCTCTACACTGTCCCCATCAAACACTTCCAGGACAGGTACAGCACGGGGTTAGATACAGGGTAAAGCTCCCTCTACACTGTCCCCATCAAACACTCCCAGGACAGGTACAGCATGGGGTTAGATACAGAGTAAAGCTCCCTCTACACTGTCTCCATCAAACACTCCCAGGACAGGTACAGCACGGGGTTAGATACAGAGTAAAGCTCCCTCTGCACTGTCCCCATCAAACACTCCCAGGACAGATACAGCACGGGGTTAGATACAGAGTAAAGCTCCCTCTACACTGTCCCCATCAAACACTCCCAGGACAGGTACAGCACGGGGTTAGATACAGAGTAAGGCTCCCTCTACACTGTCCCCCATCAAACACTCCCAGAACAGGTACAGCACGGGGTTAGATACAGAGTAAAGCTCCCTCTACACTGTCCCCATCAAACACTCCCAGGACAGGTTCAGCACGGGGTTAGATACAGAGTAAAGCTCCCTCTACACTGTCCCCCATCAAACACTCCCAGGACAGGTACAGCACGGGGTTAGATACAGAGTAAAGCTCCCTCTGGACTGTCCCCATCAAACACTCCCAGGACAGGTACAGCACGGGGTTAGATACAGAGTAAAGCTCCCTCTACACTGTCTCCATCAAACACTGCCAGGACAGGGACAGCACGGGGTTAGATACAGAGTAAAGCTCCCTCTGCACTGTCCCCATCAAACACTCCCAGGACAGGTACAGCACGGGGTCAGATAGAGAGTAAAGCTCCCTCTACACTGTCCCCCATCAAGCACTCCCAGGACAGGTACAGCACGGGGTTAGAGACAGAGTAAAGCTCCCTCTACACTGTCCCCTATCAAACACTCCCAGGACAGGTACAACACGTGGTTAGATACAGAGTAAAGCTCCCACTGCACTGTCCCCATCAAACACTCCCAGGACAGATACAACACGTGGTTAGATACAGAGTGAAGCTCCCTCTACACTGTCCCCATCAAACACTACCAGGACAGGTACAGCACGGGGTTAGAGACAGAGTAAAGCTCCCTCTACACTGTCCCCTATCAAACACTCCCAGGACAGGTACAACACGTGGTTAGATACAGAGTAAAGCTCCCACTGCACTGTCCCCATCAAACACTCCCAGGACAGATACAACACGTGGTTAGATACAGAGTAAAGCTCCCTCTACAATGTCCCCATCAAACACTCCCAGGACAGGCTCAGCACGGGGTTAGATACAGAGTAACGCTCCCTCTACACTGTACCCCATCAAACACTCCCAGGACAGGGACAGCACGGGGTTAGATACAGAGTAAAGCTCCCTCCACACTGTCCCCATCAAACACTCCCAGGACAGGTACAGCACAGGGTTAGATACAGAGTAAAGCACCCTCTACACTGTCCCCATCAAACACTCCCAGGACAGGTACAGCACGGGGTTAGATACAGAGTAAAGCTCCCTCTACACTGTCCCCCATCAAACACTCCCAGGACAGGTACAGCACGGGGTTAGATACAGAGTAAAGCTCCCTCCACACTGTCCCCATCAAAAACCCCCACAGCTTGCCTCCTGTCCTGTCTGGAGACAATACACATCTCTTTAACCTGTGCTTAATACTCCCTCCTGCACTCACATTGTCTGTATCTTTAAGATCTGGTTGGCTGTCGAGATTCACATTCTAATCAGTTTTCTGTAACTTGATTTTGTGTCTCTGTGCCCTGTTTGAGAGCAGATTTCCACTCCATCTGACGAAGGAGCAACGCTCCGAAAGCGAATGGTATTTACTACCAAATAAACCTGTTGGACTTTAACCTGGTGTTGTTAAAACTCTTACTGTGTTTACCCCAGTCCAACGCCGGCATCTCCACCCCATCAAACACTCCCAGGACAGGTACAGCACGGGGTTAGATACAGAGTAAAGCTCCCTCTACACTGTCCCCCATCAAACACTCCCAGGACAGGTACAGCACGGGGTTAGATACAGAGTAAAGCTCCCTCTACACTGTCCCCATCAAACACTCCCAGGACAGGTACAGCACGGGGTTAGATACAGAGTAAAGCTCCCTCTTCACTGTCCCCAACAAACACTCCCAGGACAGGTACAGCACGGGGTTAGATACAGAGTAAAGCTCCCTCTACACTGTCCCCCATCAAACACTCCCAGGACAGGTACAGCACGGGGTTAGATACAGAGTAAAGCTCCCTCTACACTGTCCCCCATCAAACACTCCCAGGACAGGTACAGCACGGGGTTAGATACAGAGTAAAGCTCCCTCTACACTGTCCCCATCAAACACTCCCAGGACAGGTACAGCACGGGGTTAGATACAGAGTAAAGCTCCCTCTACACTGTCCCCATCAAACACTCCCAGGACAGGTGCAGCACGGGGTTAGATACAGAGTAAAGCTCCCTCTACACTGTTGCGGGACGGTTTCCAATGTGTCTCGGGAGCTATGGGAAAGCTGTGGTGTTTCCTGGGTGAGGGTGAAGGGGGAGGTGAGGGTGAGGGGTAGTGAGGGGGATTGAGGGGGTGCGTGATCTGTGTTTGGGACGGGGTTACAGCAGGTTTCCTGCTTTGGGAGCAGGCGGACTGGCTCCTGGGGAAATCTCAGTCTCGCTCCTCACCACAGAGCAGGAATTCCAGTCTGTCTCCCAGTCTGCTTCCCCTCTTCCTGGAGTTGATCCGGAATGATTGCTCTGTGTCCCCATGGAAACCACCATGTCTGGGCCGTTTCCAGAGGATTCTGCTAAATTATGTTCAAATCCGGGGAGAGAGACAGAGAGAGAGACAGAGACACAGTGAGAGAGACAGAGAGAGAGAGACAGAGACAGAGAGAGAGACAGAGAGAGAGAGACAGAGGGAGAGAGAGACAGAGAGAGAGAGAGACAGAGAGACAGAGAGAGAGAGACAGAGACACAGTGAGAGAGACAGAGAGAGAGAGAGACAGAGACACAGTGAGAGAGACAGAGAGAGAGAGACAGAGAGAGAGAGAGAGACAGAGAGAGAGACAGAGAGAGAGACAGAGGGAGAGAGAGACAGAGAGAGAGAGAGAGAGACAGAGACAGAGAGAGACACAGAAAGAGAGACAGACAGAGAGAGACACACAGAGAGAGACACAGAGAGAGAGACAGAGAGGGAGAGTGAGAGAGACAGAGAGAGAGATAGACAGAGAGAGAGACAGAGAAAGGGACAGAGAGAGAGAGACAGAGAGACAGAGAGAGAGACAGAGAGAGAGACAGAGAGAGAGACAGAGACACAGTGAGAGAGACAGAGAGAGACAGAGACAGAGACAGAGAGAGAGAGAGACAGAGAGAGAGAGAGACGGAGCGAGACAGAGAGAGAGACAGAGAAAGGGACAGAGAGAGAGAGACAGAGAGACAGAGAGAGAGACAGAGAGAGAGACAGAGAGAGAGAGAGAGAGACACAGTGAGAGAGACAGAGAGAGAGAGAGACAGAGACAGAGACAGAGAGAGAGAGAGACAGAGAGAGAGAGACAGAGAGAGACAGAGGCAGAGAGAGAGAGAGACAGAGAGACAGAGAGAGAGAGAGACGGAGCGAGACAGAGAGAGAGACACACAGACAGAGAGACAGAGAGAGAGAGAGATGCAGACAGACAGAGAGGGACAGAAAGAGAGACAGACGGAGAGAGAGAGAGAGAGGAGAGGGTGAGGGAGAAGGAGGGAGAGCGAGGGAGAGAAAGAGAGATTGAAAGAGAAAGGGAGAGAGAGAGAGAGGAACAGAGAGAGAGAGAGGGACAGTGAGAGAATAGGGGAGCGAGAGAGAGAGTGTGAGAGAGCGGGAGAGAGGGAAAGAGAGAGGGTGAGAGGGAGAGAGAAGGAGAGCAATGGAGAGAAAGAGAGAGGGAGGGAGAGAGAGACACAGAGATAGAGAGAGAAAGATAGACAGAAAGAGAGAGAGAGACAGACAGACAGTAAAATCAAGTTTATTTATTAGTCACAAGTAAGGCTTACGTTAACACCGCAATGAAGTTACTGTGAAAATCCCCTAATCGCCACACTCCGGCGCCTGTTCGGGCCAATGCACCCTAACCAGCACGTCTTTCAGACTGTGGGAGGAAACCTGAGCACCCGGAGGAAACCCACGCAGACACGGGGAGAATGTGCAGACTCCACACAGACAGTGATCCCCAAACTAATCCCACTGCCCCCGCTCTCTCCCCATAGCCCTGTATCAACCCCCAAACTAATCCCACTGCCCCGCTCTCTCCCCATAGCCCAGTATCAACCCCCAAACTAATCCCACTGCCCCGCTCTCTCCCCATAGCCCTGTATCAATCCCCAAACTAATCCCACTGCCCCACTCTCTCCCCATAGCCCTGTATCAACCCCCAAACTAATCCCACTGCCCCCGCTCTCTCCCCATAGCCCAGTATCAACCCCCAAACTAATCCCACTGCCCCACTCTCTCCCCATAGCCCTGTATCAATCCCCAAACTAATCCCACTGCCCCACTCTCTCCCCATAGCCCTGTATCAATTCCCAAACTAATCCCACTGCCCCCGCTCTCTCCCCATAGCCCAGTATCAACCCCCAAACTAATCCCACTGCCCCCGCTCTCTCCCCATAGCCCAGTATCAATCCCCAAACTAATCCCACTGCCCCGCTCTCTCCCCATAGCCCTGTATCAACCCCCAAACTAATCCCACTGCCCCCGCTCTCTCCCCATAGCCCAGTATCAACCCCCAAACTAATCCCACTGCCCCCGCTCTCTCCCCATAGCCCTGTATCAATCCTCAAACTAATCCCACTGCCCCACTCTCTCCCCATAGCCCTGTATCAACCCCCAAACTAATCCCACTGCCCCCGCTCTCTCCCCATAGCCCAGTATCAACCCCCAAACTAATCCCACTGTCCCGCTCTCTCCCCATAGCCCAGTATCAACCCCCAAACAAATCCCACTGTCCCGCTCTCTCCCCATAGACCTGTATCAATCCCCAAACTAATCCCACTGCCCCGCTCTCTCCCCATAGCCCTGTATCAATCCCCAAACTAATCCCACTGCCCCGCTCTCTCCCCATAGCCCTGTATCAATCCCCAAACTAATCCCACTGCCCCGTTCTCTCCCCATAGCCCTGTATCAATCCCCAAACTGATCCTACTGCCCCGCTCTCTCCCCATAGCCCTGTATCAATCCCCAAACTAATCCCACTGCCCTGCTCTCTCCCCATAGCCCTGTATCAATCCCCAAACTAATCCCACTGCCCCGCTCTCTCCCCATAGCCCTGTATCAATCCCCAAACTAATCCCACTGCCCCGCTCTCTCCCCATAGCCCTGTATCAATCCCCAAATTAGTCCCACTGCCCCGCACTCCCTATAGCCCAGTATCAACCCCCAAACTAATCCCACTGCCCCACTCTCTCCTCATCACCCTGTATAATTCCCCAAACTAATCCCACTGCCCGCTCTCTCCCCATAGCCCTGTATCAATCCCCAAACTAATCCCACTGCCCCGCTCTCTCTCCCCATAGCCCTGTATCAATCCCCAAACTAATCCCACTGCCCCGCTCTCTCCCCATAGCCCTGTATCAACCCCCAAACTAATCCCACTGCCCCACTCTCTCCTCATCACCCTGTATCAATCCCCAAACTAATCCCAATGCCCGCTCTCTCCCCATAGCCCTGTATCAATTCCCAAACTAATCCCACTGCCCCGCTCTCTCCCCATAGCCCTGCATCAATCCCCAAACTAATCCCACTGCCCTGCTCTCTCCCCATAGCCCTGCATCAATCCCCAAACTAATCCCACTGCCCTGCTCTCTCCCCATAGCCCTGTATCAATCCCCAAACTAATCCCACTGCCCCGCTCCCTCCCCATAGCCCAGTATCAACCCCCAAACTAATCCCACTGCCCCGCTCCCTCCCCATAGCCCTGTATCAACCCCCAAACTAATCCCACTGCCCCGCTCTCTCCCCATAGCCCTGTATCAATCCCCAAACTAATCCCACTGCCCCCGCTCTCTCCCCATAGCCCTGTATCAATTCCCAAACAAATCCCACTGCCCCACTCTCTCCCCATAGCCCTGTATCAATCCCCAAACTAATCCCACTGCCCCCGCTCTCTCCCCATAGCCCTGTATCAATCCCCAAACTAATCCCACTGCCCCGCTCTCTCCCCATAGCCCTGTATCAATCCCCAAACTAATCCCACTGCCCCGCTCTCTCCCCATGGCCCTGTATCAATCGCCAAACTAATCCCACTGCCCCGCTCTCTCCCCATAGCCCTGTATCAATTCCCAAACTAATCCCACTGCCCCCGCTCTCTCCCCATAGCCCTGTATCAATCCCCAAACTAATCCCACTGCCCCGCTCCCTCCCCATAGCCCTGTATCAATCCCCAAACTAATCCCACTGCCCCCGCTCTCTCCCCATAACCCTGCATCAATCCCCAAACTAATCCCACTGCCCCGCTCCCTCCCCATAGCCCTGTATCAATCCCGAAACTAATCCCACTGCCCGCTCTCTCCCCATAGCCCTGTATCAATCCCCAAACTAATCCCACTGCCCCCGCTCTCTCCATAGCCCAGTATCAAGCCCCAAACTAATCCCACTGCCCCGCTCTCTCCCCATAGCCCTGTATCAATCCCCAAACTAATCCCACTGCCCCGCTCTCTCCCCATAGCCCTGTATCAATTCCCAAACTAATCCCACTGCCCCGCTCTCTCCCCATAGCCCTGTATCAATCCCCAAACTAATCCCACTGCCCCGCTCTCTCCCCATAGCCCTGTATCAATCCCCAAACTAATCCCACTGCCCCCGCTCTCTCTCCATAGCCCAGTATCAATCCCCAAACTAATCCCACTGCCCCGCTCTCTCCCCATAGCCCTGTATCAATCCCCAAACTAATCCCACTGCCCCCGCTCTCTCTCCATAGCCCTGTATCAATCCCCAAACTAATCCCACTGCCCCGCTCCCTCCCCATAGCCCTGTATCAATCCCCCAACTAATCCCACTGCCCCACTCCCTCCCCATAGCCCTGTATCAATCCCCAAACTAATCCCACTGCCCCGCTCCCTCCCCATAGCCCTGTATCAATTCCCAAACCACTCCCACTGCCCCGCTCTCTCCCCATAGCCCTGTATCAATCCCCAAACTAATCCCACTGTCCCACTCTCTCCCCATAGCCCTGTATCAATCCCCGTACAAATCTTTGGCACTTACCGATGTTGACGTAACTCTCCCGTCCGTCATCCTGAGCTAGAATGTGAATAAGAGACAGGATTGAGTCTCGGAAGTGGTTGCTATTTCCTTGTCGTACTGTCTCCGGTTGTGACTTTCTCCGACCTTCCCCAAGTTTTAAGCACGATCTGGGTTTGGAAGTTGCTTTCAAAATGGCGGGAATCGTACCCAGGTCCCTTGGTGCTGTGAAGCAACAGTGTGAACCACCGTGCTACCCCAGACAGTGAGAGACAGCGGGAGAGAGACAGTGAGAGACAGCGGGAGAGAGACAGTGAGACCGAGAGAGAGAGACAGTGAGAGACAGCGGGAGAGAGACAGTGAGAGTGAGAGAGAGAGAGTGAGAGAGAGACAGCGGGAGAGAGACAGTGAGAGCGAGAGAGAGAGAGACAGTGAGAGGGAGAGAGAGAGCGAGCGAGAGAGAGACAGCAGGAGAGAGACAGTGTGAACCACCGTGCTACCCCAGACAGTGAGAGACAGCGGGAGAGAGACAGTGAGAGACAGCGGGAGAGAGACAGTGAGAGGGAGAGAGAGAGAGAGCGAGAGAGAGAGAGAGAGAGTGAGAGAGAGAGTGAGAGAGAGAGAGAGAGAGTGAGAGAGAGTGAGAGAGAGAGAGAGAGAGAGACAGCGGGAGAGAGAGTGTGAGAGGGAGAGAGAGAGAGAGAGCGAGAGAGAGAGAGAGAGACAGCGGGAGAGAGACAGTGAGAGGGAGAGAGAGAGAGAGCGAGATAGAGAGAGAGTGAGAGAGAGAGAGAGAGAGAGAGAGAGACAGCGGGAGAGAGACAGTGAGAGGGAGAGAGAGAGAGAGCGAGAGAGAGAGAGAGAGAGACAGCGGGAGAGAGACAGTGAGAGGGAGAGAGAGAGAGACAGTGAGAGGGCGAGAGAGAGAGAGCGAGAGAGAGAGAGAGAGAGTGAGAGAGAGAGAGAGAGAGAGTGAGAGAGTCAGGATGGTGAGTGACTCGGAGGGGAACCTCCAGGTGGGGGTGTTCCCAGGTATCTGCTGCCCTTGTCCTTCTGGATGGTCGAGGTGGTGGGTTTGGAAGGTGCTGCCTAAGGAGCCTTGGTGAGTCACAGCAGTGCATCTTGTAGACGGTACACACGGCTGTCACTGTGCGTCGGTGGTGGAGGGAGTGAGTGTTTGTGGTTAGCGTGTCGATCGAGCGGGGCTGCTTTGTCCTGGATGGTGTCGAGCTTCTCGAGTGTTGTTGGAGCCTCACTCATCCAGGCAAGTGGGGAGTATTGCATCACACTCCTGACTTGTGTCCTTGTAGATGGTGGACAGGCTCTGGGGAGGGCGTCAGGAGGTGAGTTACTCTCCGCAGGATTCCCAGCCTCTGACCTGCTCTGGGAGCCACAGTATTTATACGGCTGGGTCCAGCTCAGATTCTGGTCAATGGTAACCCCCAGGATGTTGATAGTGGGGGATTCAGTGATGGTAACCCCCAGGATGTTGATAGTGGGGGATTCAGTGATGGTAACCCCCAGGATGTTGATAGTGGGGGATTCAGTGATGGTAACCCCCAGGATGTTGATAGTGGGGGATTCAGTGATGGTAACCCCCAGGATGTTGATAGTGGGGGGATTCAGTGATGGTAACACCATTGAATGTTAAGGGACGATGGTTGGATTCTCTCTTATTGGTGATGGTCATTGCCTGGTGCTTGTGTGGGGTGAATGTTAGTTGCCACTTGTCAGCCCGAGCCTGGATATTGTCCCGGTCTCGCTGTGTTTGGACACGGACTGCTTCAGTATCTGAGGAGTGGCGAATGGTGCTGAACATTGTGCAATCAGCAGCGAACATCCCCACTCTGACCTTATGACGGTGAGAAGGTCATTGATGAAGCAGCTGAAGATTGTTGGGCCTAGAACACTCCCCTGAGGGACTCCTGCAGAGATGTCCTGGAGCTGAGATGACCGACCCTCCACAACCAGAGCCATCTTCCTGTGTGCCGGGTATGACTCCAACCAGCGGAGAGTTTGCCCCCAATACCCATTGACTCCAGTTTCACTCGGGCTCCTTGATTAGATTTTGATTTGATTTATTGTCACATGTGTTGGGATACAGTGAAAAGTATTGTTTCTTGCGTGCTATACAGACAAAGCATACCGTTCATAGGGAAGGGAAGGAGAGGGTGCAGAATGTAGTGTTACAGTCACAGCTAGGGTGTAGAGAAAGATCAACTTAATGCGAAGTAGGTCCATTCAAAAGTCTGACAGCAGCAGGGAAGAAGCTGTTCTTGAGTCGGTCGGTGCGTGACCTCAGACTTTTGTGTCGTTTTCCTGACGGAAGAAGGTGGAAGAGAGAATGTCCGGGGTGTGTGGGGTCCTTAATTACGCCGGCTGCTTTTCCCCGAGGCAGCGGGACACTTGGTTAAATGCGGCCTTGATGTCAAGGGGCAGTCACTCTCACCTCACCTCTGGCATTCAGCTCTTTTGTCCATGTTTGAACCCAGGTTGTTATGAGGTCAGGAGCTGAGTGACCCTGGCGAAACCCAAACTGGGCGTCACTGAGCAGGTTATTGCTGAGCAAGTGCTGCCTGATAGCACTGTCGATGACCCCTTCCATCACTTTACTGATGATCGAGAGAAGACTCACAATGTGTCCAGGTGGAGGGATCTGGGTGTCTTTGTTTATGAATTGCGGGAAGTCAGTATGCAGGTGAGTTTCAGGGATTTACCTTTTATTTAAGACCATAAGACATAGGAGCAGAATTAGGCCACTCGGCCCATCGAGTCTGCCACACCATTCAATTATGGCTGACATTCGAATAGTGTAGATTAGAGGGGCTTTAGATTGGTTTCACTGGTCGGGCCTGTACTGCGCTGTAATGTTCTATGTTCTATATTTTTCTCATCCCTATTCTCCTGCCTTTTCCCCATAACCCCTGACCCCCTTATTAATCAAGAACCTCTCTATCTCTGTCTTAAAGACACTCAATGACCCGGCCTCCACAGCCTTCTGCGGCAAAGAGTTCCACACATTCACCACCCTCTGGCTGAACAAATTCCTCCTCATCTCTGTTTCAAAGGATCGTCCCTTTAGCCTGAGGTTGTGCCCTCTGGTTCTAGTTTTTCCTACAAGTGGAAACATCCTCTCCACGTCCACTCTATCCAGGCCTCGCAGTATCCTGTAAGTTTCAATAAGATCCCCCCCTCATCCTTCTAAACTCCAACGAGTACAGACCCAGAGTCCTCAACCGTTCCTCATACGACAAGCTCTTCATTCCAGGGATAGATAGATAGATAGATACCCTACAGTGCAGAAAGAGGCCCTTCGGCCCATCGAGTCTGCACCGACCACAATCCCACCCAGGCCCTATCCCCATATCCCACCCACTAATCCCTCTAACCTAGACATCTCAGGACTCGAAGGGGCAATTTTAGCATGGCCAATCAACCTAACCTGCACATCTTTGGACGGTGGGAGGAAACCGGAGCACCCGGAGGAAACCCACGCAGACACGAGGAGAATGTGCAAACTCCACACAGACAGTGACCCAAGCCAGGAATCGAACCCGGGTCCCTGGAGCTGTGAAGCAGCAGTGCTAACCACTGTGCTACCGTGCCGCCCATCATTCTTGTGAACCTCCCCTTTCCCTAAAGCACCATCTGCTGCTGAAGGACAGGTCACACCACTTCACAAACACTTTCTACAGGTTATAAGACGAGGTTGGGTATCCTCTTTGGATATTTCAGTGTTAATTCTCAGAGGGGGGAATCAGCTTCCGTTTACAACAGGTTGGGGGCCCGATCCGGGATTTGAACAGTCCTAAATCTTGAAGTAAACCTTAACTGAGAAGTGTGGCTTGTTGTTGGGTGAATCAAAAGTGGGGAAATGGCTCTTAACATTGCTAAAGCGGTTCCGGGGGTCGAAGATGCTTCCCCCATTTGCCAAGGAAGTTTAGAAGGACGGAGGATTGTGACACTCGTGGAATTGGCAAACAGGCTAAAATTGGGTTTAACCGGGGATAACAGAAAGCTGAAGTTGTAACAGAGTTAGCCAAGCATTTAGGTATATCAGAGAAACTGTCAAGTGCGGTGGAGTTAGAAGAAGATTACATCGCAACTGAGGCAATTGAGGTGAGAAAGTGAACTTAAAAGGCTGGAGTCAGGAAAAGAGAGGAAAGAGAGAAGGAAAAAGAGAGAGAGGAAAGAGAAAAGGAAAAAGAGAGGAAAGAGAGAAGGCCCTAGCAGAAGATAAAGAAAGGGAAAGTATGTATGAGGAGAGATTGACTAGGTTTGATTTAGAACATAGAACAATACAGCACAGAACAGGCCCTTCGGCCCACAATGTTGTGCCGAGCTTTATCTGAAACCAAGATCAAGCTATCCCACTCCCTATCATCCTGGTGTGCTCCATGTGCCTATCCAATAACCGCTTAAATGTTCCTAAAGTGTCTGACTCCACTATCACTGCAGGCAGTCCATTCCACACCCCAACCACTCTCTGCGTAAAGAACCTACCTCTGATATCCTTCCTATATCTCCCACCACGAACCCTATAGTTATGCCCCCTTGTGATAGCTCCATCCACCCGAGTCTTTGAACGTTCACTCTATCTATCCCCTTCATCATTTTAGAAACCTCTATTAAGTCTCCCCTCAGCCTCCTCCGCTCCAGAGAGAACAGCCCTAGTTCCCTCAACCTTTCCTCATAAGACCTACCCTCCAAACCAGGCAGCATCCTGGTAAATCTCCTCTGCACTCTTTCCAGCGCTTCCACATCCTTCTTATAGTGAGGTGACCAGAACGGCACACAATATTCCAAATGTGGTCTCACCAAGGTCCTGTACAGTTGCAGCATAACCCCACGGCTCTTAAACTCCAACCCCCTGTTAATAAAAGCTAACACACTATAGGCCTTCTTCACAGCTCTATCCACTTGAGTCGCAACCTTTAGAGATCTGTGGATATGGACCCCAAGATCTCTCTGTTCCTCCACAGTCTTCAGAACCCTACCTTTGACCCTGTAATCCACATTTAAATTTGTCCTACCAAAATGAATCACCTCACATTTATCAGGGTTAAACTCCATTTGCCATTTTTCAGCCCAGCTTTGCATCCTATCTATGTCTCTTTGCAGCCTACAACAGCCCTCCACCTCATCCACTACTCCACCAATCTTGGTGTCATCAGCAAATTTACTGATCCACCCTTCAGCCCCCTCCTCTAAGTCATTAATAAAAATCACAAAGAGCAGAGGACCAAGCACTGATCCCTGCGGCACACCGCTAGCAACCTGCCTCCAATCCGAAAATTTTCCATCCACCACCACCCTCTGTCTTCGACCAGAGAGCCAGTTACCTATCCAATCGGCCAACTTTCCCTCTATCCCACACCTCCTCACTTTCATCATAAGCTGACCATGGGGGATTTGATTTATTATTGTCACATGTATTGGGATACAGTGAAAAGTATTGTTTCTTGCGTGCTGTACAGAGAAAGCATACCGTTCATAGAGAAGGAAAGGAGAGAGTGCACAATGTAGTGCTACAGTCATAGCTAGGGTGCAGAGAAAGATCAACTTAATACAAGGTAAGTCCATTCAAAAGTCTGACAGCAGCAGGGAAGAAACTGTTCTTGAGTCGGTTGGTGCGTGACCTCAGACTTTTGCATCTTTTTCCTGACGGAAGAAGGTGGAAGAGAGAATGTCCGGGATACGTGGGATCCTTGATTATGCCGGCTGCTTTGCCAAGGCAGCGGGAAGTGCAGACAGAGTCAATGAATTAGACTGACCCGAGTCAATTGACGAGGTTAGGATAGTTTTGGCTGGAGTTCAGACGAATGAGGGGGGATCTCAACGAGACTTATAAAATTCTAACAGGACTAGACAGGGTAGATGCAGGGAGGATGTTCCCGATGGTGGGGGGAGTCCAGGACCAGGGGTCACAGTCTGAGGATTCAGGGTAGACCATTTAGGACGGAGGTGTGGAGACATTTCTTCACCCAGAGAGTGGTGAGCCTGTGGAATTCATTACCACAGGAAGTCGTTGATGCCAAAACATTGAATGTATTCAAGAGGCGGCTGGATATAGCACTTGGGGCGAATGGGATCAAAGGTTATGGGGGGAAAGCAGGATTAGGCTATTGAGTTGGACGATCAGCCATATCGTAGTGAATGGTGGAGCAGGGCCGAATGGCCTCCTCCTGCTCCTATTTTCTATGTTTCTGTTAAAGATTGTTCAAGTTGGAAAAGATGAAGTTGAAACTTGAAGCAAAAAACTTCAAATGACAGAAGTAAAAATGCAAGATGGAAGTGCTAGTGAGTAAACTCAGTGTAGCCAACCGCCTGGTCAGGATATATACAAATATGTCCAAAACATTACCAAAATTTGATGAAGAAGATGCAGAAGCCTTTTTCATCTCCTTTGAGAAACTGGTTGCACAGATGAACTGGCCAGAGGAGGTGTGGGTAATGCTAATTCAGATCAAGTTGTTTGGCAGGGGTGCTTGTAGCGCGATCAGCGGAGGGATCAGGAATGTATGAAGAAGTACAGAAGGTTGTTTTGAATGCTTACGAATTGGCACCAGAAGCACATGGACAACGGTTCAGAAATGTAAGGAAGGAAGGAGGAGGTTACAGAGATAGGGTGGGGTGTCGGGGCTGGAGAATGTTACAGAGATAATGTACAAAAAGCAAGCAACTCTTCCACAACGTTTTTTGCCTTCACATTCCGTCCAGGAATTCCCTCTGGAAACCTGGCTGACACATCTGTTACGGTTCGCAAATAGTGGATCCCATTTTTGGCTGTCAGGAGGGGACCTACACAATTAATTATAATTGGTGTAAAAGGTTCTTCAAATGCAGGAATTGGTATCAAAGGCGCTGGTTTTATCATTGCCGTGGCTTTCCTACCATCTGACACGTGACAGGTCCGGCAAAATTAAACCACATCTTCAGCCTCCTCCAGCCCCTACACCCCCTCCCTATCTCTGTAACCTCCGCCAGCCCCTACACCCCTCCCTATCTCTGTAACCTACTCCAGCCCCCTACACCTCCTCCCTATCTCTGTAACCTCCGCCAGCCCCTACACCCCTCCCTATCTCTGTAACCTACTCCAGCCCCCTACACCCCCTCCCTATCTCTGTAACCACTCCAGCCCCTACACCCCCTCCCTATCTCTGTAACCTCCGCCAGCCCCTACACCCCTCCCTATCTCTGTAACCTACTCCAGCCCCCTACACCCCCTCCCTATCTCTGTAACCTACTCCAGCCCCTACACCCCTCCCTATCTCTGTAACCTCCTCCAACCCCCTACACCCCTCCCGATCTCTGTAAAATCCTTCAGCCAATACACCCCTCCTTATTTCTGTACCCTCCTCCAGCCCCTACACCCCTGCTAATCTCTGTAACCTCCAAATCCGACAACGCTATCTCTGTAACCTACTCCAAATCCCTACACACCCTGCCTATCTCTGTTGCCTCCTCCAGCCCCTTTACCCCCACCCTATCACTGTAACCTCCTCCAGCCCCTACACCCTTCCCTGTCTCTGTAAGCTCCTCCAGCCCCTACACCCCTCCCTATCTCTGTAACCACCTCCAGCCCTGACACACCTCCCTATCTCTGTAACCTCCGCCAGCCCCTACACCCCCTCCCTCTCTCTGTAACCTCCTCCAGCCCCTACACCCCCTCCCTATCTCTGTAACCTCCCCCAGCCCCTACACCCCCCCTCTCTCTGTAATCTCCTCCAGCCCCAACACCCCTCCCTATCTCTGTAACCTCCTCCAGCCCCTACACCCCTCCCTATCTCTGTAACCTCCTCCAGCCCCGACACCCCCTCCCTATCTCTGTAACCTCCGCCAGCCCCGACACCCTCCCTATCTCTGTAACCTCCTCCATCCCCTACATCCCCTCCCTATCTCTGTAACTTCCTCCAGCCACTACACCCCTCCCTATCTCTGTAACCTCCTCCAGCCACTAAATGCCTCCCTATCTCTCTAACCTCCACCACCCCCTCCCTATCTCTGTAACCCCCTCCAGCCCCTACACCCCTCCCTATCTCTGTAACCTCCTCCAGCCCCTACACCCCTCCCTATCTCTGTAACCTCCTCCAGCCCCTACACCCCCTCCCTATCTCTGTAACCCCCTCCAGCCCCTACACCCCTCCCTATCTCTGTAACCTCCTCCAGCCCCTTCACCCCTCCTTATCTGTAACTTCCTCCAGCCCCGAAATGCCTCCCTATCTCTGTAACCTCCTCCACCCCTACACCCCCTCCCTATCTCTGTAACCTCCTCCAGGTTCTACTCACCCTCCCTATCTCTGTAACCTCCTCCAGCCTCTCTCTATCTCTATAACCTCCTCCAACCCCGACGTCCCTCACTATCTCTGTAACCTCCTCCAGCCCCTACACCCCTCCCTGTTTCTGTAACCTCCTCCAGCCCCTACACCCCCTCCCTATCTCTGCTACTTCCTGCAATCCTTCGAGATCTCTGCACTTCTTCTAATCCAGCCTCTCAAGCATCCCCCGATTCCCATCGTTCCACCATTGGCGGCCATGCCTTCAGCAGCCAAGGAAGGGCCCTAAGCTCTGGAATTCCCCCCTTAACTCTCTCGGCTTCCCCCCTCCCACCGCTTCCTTGAAGATCCTATCCTAAATCCTTTCTCTCTGACCGAGCCTTCACTCAGCCATCCCCGGTATGTGCCTCATAGTGATCGACACTGACCGGCGACAGTCTTGTCAGGCTCAATGGAATGTATGGCTGTTTCTGCAGCAAAGCTCAGTCGATGATGACGATTGCCGTTCCCTCCGTGATGTGATCAGGCCCTTTGTATTCGGACAGAGTGAAACCCAGCACCCCGTTTCGAAAGGGAGAGAGAAAGAGAATGAATCAGAGAAGAAATAATCAAGAGAGAGAGGGTGAGCGAGCTTTCAGTTTAATTGTGACCACATATATTATCTATCGTTGCAGGAATTTACACTGTTAGTAAACCAGTTTACAATGAGGGGGGACAAAAAGGCATCAGAAATCAAAGGAATATTTAAGGTACAGGTTGGTACACAGCTTCTCCATGCATTTACCAGACTGGGTAGAACCAGCTGGGAAGACCCCCCCCCCCAGCGGGAATAGTCACCAATAATCTTCACAAGATGTCAGGCAAAACCTTCCCTGTCTCTGACTGACCAAAACTCACTCGCCTCTTGCCCCGAGGCTGCTCCACCCAGATCTCGATCCCAAACAGTGCCTGACCCCAGGGGGAGGGTCACAAGAACACCACAGGGTGAACAGAGGCAGGGGGGGAGGGGTGGCGGGGGCTGCCTTTCTGTCTAACCCTGTGTGAAACCCCTTCAACCCCGCCACATGGTGACAGGACGAGGGTCTGTGATTCTCCCACACTGTGACGGGACGGGGGTCCGTGATTCCCCCTCACGGTGACGGGACGGGGGTCCATGATTCCCCCTCACGGTGGCGGGACGGGGGTCCGTGATTCCCCCACACGGTGACGGGACGGGGGTCCGTGATTCCCCCTCACGGTGGCGGGACGGGGGTCCGTGATTCCCCCACACGGTGGCGGGACGGGGGTCTGTGATTCCCCCACACGGTGACGGGATGGGGGTCTGTGATTCCTCCACACTGTGACGGGACGGGGGGGGTCTGTGATTCCCCCACACGGTGGCGGGACGGGGGTCTGTGATTCCCCCACACGGTGGCGGGACGGGGGTCCGTGATTCCCCCACACGGTGACGGGACGGGGGTCCGTGATTCCCCCTCACGGTGGCGGGACGGGGGTCCGTGATTCCCCCACACGGTGGCGGGACGGGGGTCCGTGATTCCCCCACACGGTGGCGGGACGGGGGTCCGTGATTCCCCCACACGGTGACGGGACGGGGGTCTGTGATTCCCCCACACGGTGATGGGACGGGGGTTTGTGATTCCCCCACACGGTGACGGGGGTCTGTGATTCCCCCACACGGTGACGGGGGTCTGTGATTCCCCCACACGGTGATGGGACGGGGGTCTGTGATTCCCCCACACGGTGATGGGACGGGGGTTTGTGATTCCCCCACACGGTGACGGGGGTCTGTGATTCCCCCACACGGTGACGGGGGTCTGTGATTCCCCCACACGGTGACGGGACGGGGGTCTGTGATTCCCCCACACGGTAACGGGACGGGGGTCCGTGATTCCCCCACACGGTGATGGGACGGGGGTCTGTGATTCCCCCACATGGTGACGGGGGTCTGTGATTCCCCCACACGGTGATGGGACGGGGGTCTGTGATTCCCCCACACGGTGACGGGGGTCTGTGATTCCCCCACACGGTGACGGGACGGGGGGGTCTGTGATTCCCCCGCACGGTGACGGGACGGGGGTCTGTGATTCCCCCGCACGGTGATGGGACGGGGGTCCGTGATTCCCCCACACGGTGACGGGACGGGGGTCCGTGATTCCCCCACACTGTGACGGGACGGGGGTCTGTGATTCCCCCACACGGTGACGGGGGGGTCTGTGATTCCCCCACACGGTGACGGGACGGGGGTCTGTGATTCCCCCACACGGTGACGGGACGGGGGTCTGTGATTCCCCCACACGGTGACGGGACGGGGGTCTGTGATCTGCCGTGGTTCCCCGTGGACGGCAAGAAGAGTTCGTCAATCAGAATAGAGTCATGATCTTCCAGGCAGCAAGGCTTTATTTTCTAATATAAGTCAACAAAGCCGGGATTTCCGAATGAATCCAAAGAACCAGCGCACTGACAGTCATTTTTATACACATTTTAGCTTCATACCTCATCATTCTTATCTTACAGTCAAGGCTATTTTCGCAGACCCCAAGGCCATTTTTCGTTAGCCACCATGGTTTACTAGACCTACGTTATCTGCCTTCTTTCTGATTGGTCACTAATGAATGTGCTGTGATCTCATTGTGGTTACATCTTGCCTTCTTATCTGGTTTATTGTCGAATCAGCCAAGGTTGTTGTTTGTTCAACCATTGTGGGGCATCCTGCTATGCCAAGTCTTTTTTTTAAAGATGTGTGTTTGTCTGACTTTCTTAAGTTTATTTAGGAAATTACTTTCAGCTTCTGTGTGTTTACTTGACTTCTTTTAGCCTTCATGTTCATTTATGTGAGTATCCATGTGTACTGGCCTGGTACGGTATTGTTCACTTAAAAGGGTACAAGTGTATGCTTAATGAGATATGTGATGATATATGAGAGCTTCTTAGGTAGTGATTATCTCTTCTATGTTAATTATTATCTCCTACTTGTCCTAATAATTATTCCTTCCAATATATGTTGTCTTAATGATTATTCCTTGCAGATTCCCCCACACGGTGACGGGACGGGGGTCTGTGATTCCCCCACATGGTGACGGGGGTCTGTGATTCCCCCACACGGTGACGGGACGGGGGTCTGTGATTCCCCCGCACGGTGACGGGACGGGGGGGTTCCGCGATTCCCCCACACGGTGACGGGGGGGTTCCGCGATTCCCCCACACGGTGACGGGGGTCTGTGATTCCCCCACACGGTGACAGGACGGGGGTCTGTGATTCCCCCGCACGGTGACAGGACGGGGGGGTCTGTGATTCCCCCGCACGGTGACGGGACGGGGGTCTGTGATTCCCCCACACGGTGACGAGGGTCTGTGATTCCCCCGCACGGTGACGGGACGGGGGTCTGTGATTCCCCCACACGGTGACGGGGGGGTTCCGCGATTCCCCCACACGGTGACGGGGGTCTGTGATTCCCCCGCACGGTGACGGGACGGGGGTCTGTGATTCCCCCACACGGTGACGGGGGTCTGTGATTCCCCCACACGGTGACGGGACGGGGGGGTCCGCGATTCCCCCACACTGGATGTGACGACTGAGTCGAGAGTCGAAGGGAGGTTGCTCTCAAGGGCAGGCGTGCGACACGGGGGTCAGACGCCACTTCCCGACAGCCTGTCTGTGTCGGAGTTTCAGGATCAGAATTTAAGGTCGGGTTTCTCTCGGGCCCAGCCCCTGGGTACATGGTGCGCTGCTTTCGAGGGATACTGTCGGAGGCTTGTTGCTAACACTTATTAAACGGGGACACAAGGTCTAGACTAAGACTATCCACAGTACAGAGTTCCTAAGGCAGGAGGGTAACAAACAGCAGGGGTAAATGCACAGAGTATTTACACTTTGAACTGTACATTGGATCAGAGCTCCACAGAAACAGTCAGCAACAACAGAGATATCAGACATCAGTGTGATCGATATGTACAACAGTGCCAGGGACACAGGCTGCAGAGAGACACAGATTCCTGATACATGCAATTCCCAGCCAGCTCAGGGAGCCAACAGAATGCAGCCTTTCCCAAGGCACCAGGTCCAACACACACAGCCCCCCCATCCCCAGCCCCCTCTACAACATCCCCATCAAACACTCCCAGGACAGGTACAGCACGGGGTTAGATACAGAGTAAAGCTCCCTCTACACTGTCCCCCATCAAACACTCCCAGGACAGGTACAGCACGGGGTTAGATACAGAGTAAAGCTCCCTCTGCACTGTCCCCATCAAACACTCCCAGGGCAGGTACAGCACGGGGTTAGATACAGAGTAAAGCTCCCTCTACACTGTCCCCATCAAACGCTCCCAGGACAGGAACAGCACGGGGTTAGATACAGAGTAAAGCTCCCCCTACAATGTCCCCCATCAAACACTCCCAGACAGGTACAGCACGGGGTTAGATACAGAGTAAAGCTCCCTCTACACTGTCCCCCATCAAACACTCCCAGGACAGGTACAGCACGGGGTTAGATACAGAGTAAAGCTCCCTCTGCACTGTCCCCCATGAAACACTCCCAGGACAGGTACAGCACGGGGTTAGATACAGAGTAAAGCTCCCTCTACACTGTCCCCATCAAACACTCCCAGGACAGGTACAGCACGGGGTTAGATACAGAGTAAAGCTCCCTCTACACTGTCCCCATCAAACACTCCCAGGACAGGTACAGCACGGGGTTAGATACAGAGTAAAGCTCCCTCTGCACTGTCCCCCATGAAACACTCCCAGGACAGGTACAGCACGGGGTTAGATACAGAGTAAAGCTCCCTCTACACTGTCCCCATCAAACACTCCCAGGACAGGTACAGCACGGGGTTAGATACAGAGTAAAGCTCCCTCTACACTGTCCCCATCAAACACTCCCAGGACAGGTACAGCACGGGGTTAGATACAGAGTAAAGCTCCCTCTACACTGTCCCCATCAAACACTCCCAGGACAGGTACAGCACGGGGTTAGATACAGAGTAAAGCTCCCTCTGCACTGTCCCCCATGAAACACTCCCAGGACAGGTACAGCACGGGGTTAGATACAGAGTAAAGCTCCCTCTACACTGTCCCCATCAAACACTCCCAGGACAGGGACAGCACGGGGTTAGAGACAGAGTAATGTTCCCTCTACACTGTCCCCCATCAAACACTCCCAGGACAGGTACAGCACGGGGTTAGATACAGAGTAAAGCTCCCTCTACACTGTCCCCCATCAAACACTCCCAGGACAGGTACAGCTCGGGGTTAGATACAGAGTAAAGCTCCCTCTACACTGTCCCCATCAAACACTCCCAGGACAGGTACAGCACGGGGTTAGAGACAGAGTAAAGCTCCCTCTGCACTGTCCCCATCAAACACTCCCAGGACAGGTACAGCACGGGGTTAGAGACAGAGTAAAGCTCCCTCTGCACTGTCCCCCATCAAACACTCCCAGGACAGGTACAGCACGGGGTTAGATACAGAGTAAAGCTCCCTCTACACTGTCCCCATCAAACACTCCCAGGACAGGTACAGCACGGGGTTAGAGACAGAGTAAAGCTCCCTCTGCACTGTAGGGGTGCTATCTGTGCATTGGGAGGGTGGTTTTGCCGTGTATCGGAGGGAGTAGCGGGCGGGGCTGATCCTGTGCCTTTTAAATGGAGTGATGACACCTCATGCAGGAGCTGGACATCGGGCTGGAGATTGGGCCCTGGTGACGCCAAGGCAGTGTTGGATCCGGGAGCCTGGCGAAGTGGTTGTGGGCCTGGTATGGTGACCGTCCAGGGCACTTGTCAGGCCGCATTCTCAGTCTTCCCTGGCCGCCTCTCCCTCTGTGACAGGAGGCGAGGGGCGGGAGAGGGAGGGCAGGGAACGGGGAGTACAAAAGAAAATTTGGCAAGTACATATTTATAGGTAGCACCCGGAGAGATTGGCGCAGTGCGTGGAATGCAGTGGCTCGGTGCGCAGTCCCACAGGCCCCCCCTAGAGCAGGGCCCGGCTGGCTAATCCAGCGTGATGTCTCGGTTGATGGGGGAGTTGCCGCCCGAGCTCCCGTCGGGGCCTCCGGCCGCCTGGGCCTCCTTGCTGCCGCTGTACTGCCCGATGAAGGAGCCATCTTCATTGAACTGGACGTCCACGCTGCCCCCGTACTCCACCAGACTGTCATCACTCCCCAGGGGCTTGATTTTCTGCTCCAGGGAGGGCTGGCTCCCCTCGAAGGGCTTCTCCTCTTGGTCATTGTCGCTGCGTTGGGGGAGAGGGGGGGGGGGGGAGAGGGGGGGGAAAGGTGGGCAGTGTTAGTGACAGGAGCAGGTTCGACAGCCCCCCCACCCCCCCTCTCCAACTCCCCCGAACCCCCCCTCTCCAACTCCCCCGAACCCCCCGCCACCTCACACACCCTCCCCCCAGTCCCCAAATCATCCCCACATCCCTCCCCAGGCCTGTTACACAGGAACAGGAGGAGGCCATTCAGCCCCTCTCTCTCCAGTGTGTTACACAGGAACAGCAGGAGGCCATTCAGCCCCTCTCTCTCTCCAGCCTGTTACACAGGAACAGGAGGAGGCCATTCAGCCCCTCTCTCTCGAGCCTGTTACACAGGAACAGGAGGAGGATTTTCAGCCCCTCTCTCTCTCGAGCCTGTTACACAGGAACAGGAGGAGGCCATTCAGCCGCTCTCTCTCGAATCTGTTACACAGGAACAGGGGGAGGCTATTCAGCCCCTCTCTCTCTCCAGCCTGTTACACAGGAACAGGAGGAGGCCATTCAGCCCCTCTCTCTCGAGTCTGTTACACAGGAACAGGAGGAGGCCATTCAGCCCCTCTCTCCCAAGCCTGTTACACAGGAACAGGAGGAGGCCATTCAACCCCTCTCTCTCTCTCGAGCCTGTTACACAGGAACAGGAGGAGGCCATTCAGCCCCTCTCTCTCTCCAGCCTGTTACACAGGAACAGGAGGAGGCCATTCAGCCCCTCTCTCTCAAATCTGTTACACAGGAACAGGAGGCAACACCCACTGCCAGTGTGTGAGACTCAAACACACTCTCTCACACACACACACACACACCCTCAGATTCGAACACACAGGAAGTGGCTTGTTATTGCAACATCTCAAGCAACTCTGTGCAACACAGAGTAAAAATGAACACTAATACCAGAGAGAGTGCAGGTGACCACAAATTAACAGAGACATTATCTTACCTCTCCAGCGACCTACACACAGGAGGCAGGCATGAGAAAGAAAAGAGAGAGAAACAGTAACATGTACTGACCCTCTGACATTGCGGCGCTCCCTCAGCACTGACCCTCCCACAGTGCGGCGCTCCCTCACCACTGACCCTCTGACATTGCGGCGCTCCCTCAGCACTGACCCTCCCACAGTGCGGCGCTCCCTCAGCACTGACCCTCCCACAGTGCGAAGCTCCCTCAGCACTGACCCTCTGACATTGCGGCGCTCCCTCAGCACTGACCCTCCCACAGTGCGGCACTCCCTCAGCACTGACCCTCCCACAGTGCGGCGCTCCCTCAGCACTGACCCTCCCACAGTGCGGCGCTCCCTCAGCACTGACCCTCCCACAGTGCGGCGCTCCCTCAGCACTGACCCTCCCACAGTGCGGCACTCCCTCAGCACTGACCCTCCCACAGTGCAGCACTCCCTCACCACTGACCCTCCCACAGTGCGGCGCTCCCTCAGCACTGACCCTCCCACAGTGCGAAGCTCCCTCAGCACTGACCCTCCCACAGTGCGGCGCTCCCTCAGCACTGACCCTCCCACAGTGCGAAGCTCCCTCAGCACTGACCTTCCCACAGTGCGGCGCTCCCTCAGCACTGACCCTCCCACAGTGCGGCGCTCCCTCAGCACTGACCCTCCCACAGTGCGGCGCTCCCCCAGCACTGATCCTCCCACAGTGCGCCGCTCCCTCAGCACTGACCCTCCCACAGTGCGGCGCTCCCCCAGCACTGAGCCTCCCACAGTGCGACGCTCCCTCAGCACTGACCTTCCCACAGTGCGGCGCTCCCTCAGCACTGACCCTCCCACAGTGCGGCGCTCCCTCACCACTGACCCTCACCACTGACCCTCCCACAGTGTGGCGCTCCCTCAGCACTGACCCTCCCACAGTGCGGCGCTCCCTCAGCACTGACCCTCCCACAGTGCGGCGCTCCCTCAGCACTGACCCTCCCACAGTACAGCGCTCCCTCAGTACAGGCCCTCCCACAGTGCGGCGCTCCCTCAGCACTGACCCTCCCACAGTGCAGCGCTCCCTCAGCACTGAGCCTCCCACAGTGCGGCGCTCCCTCAGCACTGACCCTCTCACAGTGCGGCGCTCCCTCAGCCCTGACCCTCCCACAGTGCGGCGCTCCCTCAGCACTGACCCTCCCACAGTGCGGCGCTCCCTCAGCACTGACCCTCCCACAGTGCGGCGCTCCCTCAGCACTGACCCTCCCACAGTGCGGCGCTCCCTCAGCACTGGCCCTCCCACAGTGCAACGCTCCCTCAGCACTGACCCTCCCACAGTGCGGCGCTCCCTCAGTACAGGCCCTCCCACAGTACGGCGCTCCCTCAGCACTGACCCTCCCACAGCACTGACCCTCCCACAGTGCGGCGTTCCCTCAGCACTGACCCTCCCACAGTGCGGCGCTCCCTCAGCACTGACCCTCCCACAGTGCGGCGCTCCCTCAGCACTGACCCTCCCACAGTGCGGCGCTCCCTCAGCACTGACCCTCCCACAGTGCGGCGCTCCCTCACCACTGACCCTCCCACAGTGCGGCGCTCCCTCAGCACTGACCCTCCCACAGTGCGGTGCTCCCTCAGCACTGGCCCTCCCACAGTGCGGCGCTCCCTCAGCACTGACCCTCACACAGTGCGGCGCTCCCTCAGCACTGACCCTCACACAGTGCGACGCTCCCTCAGCACTGACCCTCCCACAGTGCGGCGCTGCCTCAGCACTGACCCTCCCACAGTGCAGCGCTCCAGCATTGTGCTAGTTGTGTTTCTGTTCTCTGGCTCCAGATGATCTCCATTGAAAGGCTCGGGTGTGGTAGCGGGCAGGGCTGGGGCTTTAGCTTTTGACATTGTTACCTGTATTCCCCGAAAGTTTCATCCTTCATGGGCCTGGCTTCTGAATCCACATGCGCATCCTCCTTATCCTTCACTGCGGACAGGAAATCATTAAATTAACACAAATACACACGGGTGGAGAATAACACAGCACATCGCCAATCGTTAGGGCAGGAGAGGATAGAGAGAGCAGGGCAAGGGGCAGAGAGAGAGAGCGGGAGGGCAGAGAGAGAGAGAGAGTGGGGGGGCAGAGAGAGAGAGTGGGAGGGTAGAGAGAGAGAGAGAGTGGGGGGGCAGAGAGAGAGAGTGGGAGGGCACAGAGAGAGAGAGAGCGGGAGGGTAGAGAGAGAGAGAGAATGGGAGGAGGGCAGAGAGAGAGAGCGGGAGGGCAGAGAGAGAGAGAGCGGAAGGGCAGAGAGAGAGAGAGAGAGCGGGAGGGCAGAGAGAGAGAGAGAGCGGGAGGGCACAGAGAGAGAGAGAGAGCGGGAGGGCAGAGAGAGAGAGTGGGAGGGCACAGAGAGAGAGAGAGAGCGGGAGGGTAGAGAGAGAGAGAGAATGGGAGGAGGGCAGAGAGAGAGAGAGCGGGAGGGCAGAGAGAGAGAGAGCGGGAGGGCAGAGAGAGAGAGAGGGAGGGCAGAGAGAGAGAGTGGGAGGGCACAGAGAGAGAGAGAATGGGAGGAGGGCAGAGAGAGAGAGAGAATGGGAGGAGGGCAGAGAGAGAGAGTGGGAGGGCAGAGAGAGAGAGAGAGAGCGGAAGGGCAGAGAGAGAGCAGGAGGGCAGAGAGAGAGAGAGAGAGCGGGCGGGAGGGCAGAGAGAGAGAGAGAGAGCGGGCGGGAGGGCAGAGAGAGAGAGAGCGGGCGGAGGGCAGAGGAGGAATGGCAGGAGGAGCGGGGGGCAGTGGGAGCCCAGACGGAGGAGCGGGGGGGGCAGTGGGAGCCCAGACGGAGGAGCGGGGGGGCAGTGGGAGCCCAGACGGAGGAGCGGGGGGGGCAGTGGGAGCCTGGACTGAGGAGCGGGAGGGCAGTAGGAGCCCGGACGGAGGAGCGGGGGGGGCAGTGGGAGCATGGATAGAGGAGCGGGAAGGCAGTGGGGGCACGGATGGAGGAGCGGGAGGGCAGTAGGAGCCCGGACGGAGGAGCGGGGGGGGGGGGCAGTGGGAGCATGGATAGAGGAGCGGGAAGGCAGTGGGGGCACGGATGGAGGAGCGGGAGGGCAGTAGGAGCCCGGACGGAGGAGCGGGGGGGGCAGTGGGAGCACGGATAGAGGAGCGGGGGGGCAGTGGGAGCCCGGATAGAGGAGCGGGGGGGGCAGTGGGAGCCCGGACGGAGGAGCGGGGGGGCAGTGGGAGCCCGGATAGAGGAGCGGGGGGGCAGTGGGGGCCTCTGGGTCCCCGTCCAGCTTCCTACCTGAGTACTTGCCTCCTTTGTTCCTCTTGATGAAGCAGACAATGAGGAGGATGAGGATGAGGAGGACGATGGCACTGATTAATCCGATGAACCAGCCCTGGGTGGCAATGCCATTGTTGATCTCTGTGAAGGCTTGTCCGTGGCAGCAAAGGGGCAACCGGGAAGAAAGGAACCACATTCAGAATGTCATCCTGACCCAGCGCGAAGGCCCACACAGACAAACACTCAGGAAGCAGTCATGTCCATTAATCTGGCCGGTGAAAATCCCTTCAGAGTCATCTCCAGCGTCCCTCACTCCACCCACCACTCTCTGTGTAAAAAATCTGCCTCGTACATCTCCTTTAAACCTTGCCCCTCGCACCTTAAACCTATGCCCCCCTAGTAATTGACTCTTCCACCCTGGGAAAAAGCTTCTGACTATCCACTCTGTCCATGCCCCTCATAATCTTGTAGACTTCTACCAGGTCTCCCCTCAACCTCCGTCATTCCAGTGAGAACAAACCAAGTTTCTCCAACCTCTCCTCATAGCTAATGCCCTCCATACCAGGCAACATCCTGGTAAATCTTTTCTGTACCCTCTCCAAAGCCTCCACATCCTTCTGGTAGTGTGGTGACCAGAATTGAACACTATATTCCAAGTGCGGCCGAACAAAGGTTCTATAAAGCTACAGCATGACTTGCCAATTTTTAAACTCAATGCCCTGGCCGATGAAGGCAAGCATGCCGTATGCCTTCTTGACTACCTTCTCCACCTGCATTGCCACTTTCAGTGACCTGTGTACCTGTACATCCAGATCCCTTTGCCTGTCAATACTCTGAAGGGTTCTGCCATTTACTGTATATTTCCTATCTGCATTAGACCTTCCAAAATGCATTACCTCACATTTGTCCGGATTAAACTCCATCTGCCATCTCTCCGCCCAAGTCTCCAACTGATCTATATCCTGCTGTATCCTCTGACGGTCCTCATCGCTATCCGCAAATCCACCAACCTTTGTATCATCCGCAAACTTACTAATCAAACCAGTTACATTTTCCTCCAAATCATTTATATTACAAACAGCAAAGGTCCCAGCACTGATCCCTGAGGAACACCACTTGTCACAGCCATCCATTCAGAAACGCACCCTTCCACTGCTACCCTCTGTCTTCTTTGACCGGTGTCGATGGTAGCCATGATGTGGAGATGCCGGCGTTGGACTGGGGCAAACACAGTAAGAATTTTAACAACACCAGGTTAAAGTCCAACAAGTTTATTTGGTAGCAAATGCCATTAGCTTTCGGAGCGCTGCTCCTTCGTCAGATGGAGTGGAAATCTGCTCTCAAACAGGGCACAGAGACACAAAATCAAGTTACAGAATACTGATTAGAATGCGAATCTCTACAGCCAACCAGGTCTTAAAGATACAGACAATGTGAGTGGAGGGAGCATTAAGCACAGGTTAAAGAGATGTGTATTGTCTCCAGACAGGACAGCCAGTGAGATTCTGCAAGACCAGGAGGCAAGCTGTGGGGGTTACTGATAGTGTGACATGAACCCAAGATCCCGGTTTAGGCCGTCCTCATGTGTGCGGAACTTGGCTATCAGTTTCTGCTCAGCGACTCTGCGCTGTCGTGTGTCGTGAAGGCCGCCTTGGAGAACGCTTACCCGAATATCAGAGGCCGAATGCCCGTGACCGCTGAAGTGTTCCCCCACAGGAAGAGAACAGTCTTGCCTGGTGATTGTCGAGCGGTGTTCATTCATCCGTTGTCGTAGCGTCTGCATGGTTTCCCCAATGTACCATGCCTCGGGACACCCTTTCCTGCAGCGTATCAGGGAGACAACGTTGGCCGAGTTGCAAGAGTAGGTACCATGTACCTGGTGGATGGTGTTCTCACGTGAGATGATGGCATCCGTGTCGATGATCCGGCACGTCTTGCAGAGGTTGCTGTGGCAGGGTTGTGTGGTGTCGTGGTCACTGTTCTCCTGAAGGCTGGGTAGTTTCCTGCGGACAATGGTCTGTTTGAGGTTGTGCGGTTGTTTGAAGGCAAGAAGTGGGGGTGTGGAGATGGCCTTGGCGAGATGTTCGTCTTCATCGATGACATGTTGAAGGCTCCGGAGGAGATGCCGTAGCTTCTCCGCTCCGGGGAAGTACTGGACGACGAAGGGTACTCTGTCCACCGTGTCCCGTGTTTGTCTTCTGAGGAGGTCGGTGCGGTTTTTCGCTGTGGCACGTTGGAACTGTTGATCGATGAGTCAAGCGCCATATCCTGTTTTTATGAGGGCATCTTTCAGCGTCTGGAGATGTCTGTTGCGATCCTCCTCATCCGAGCAGATCCTGTGTATTCGGAGGGCTTGTCCGTAGGGGATGGCTTCTTTAACGTGTTTAGGGTGGAAGCTGGAGAAGTGGAGCATCGTGAGGTTATCCGTGGGCTTGCGGTACAGTGAGGTGCTGAGGCGACCGTCCTTAATGGAGATGCGTGTGTTCCAGAATGCAACCGATTCCGGAGAGCAGTCCATGGTGAGCCTGATGGTGGGATGGAACTTGTTGATGTCATCATAGAGTTGTTTCAGTGATTGTTCACCATGAGTCCAAAGGAAGAACCTGTCATCGATGTATCTGGTGTATAGCATTGGTTGAAGGCCCTGTGTGGTGACTCACATTGTCTGTATCTTTAAGAGCTGGTTGGCTGTCGAGATTTGCATTCTAATCAGTATTCTGCAACTTGATTTTGTGTCTCTGTATGCTCTGTTTGAGAGCAGATTTCCACTCCATCTGACGAAGGAGCAGTGCTCCGAAAGCTAATGGCATTTGCTACCAAATAAACCTGCTGGACTTTAACCTGGTGTTGTTAAAACTCTTACTGTTCTTTGACCGGGCCAGTTTTGTACCCACCTTGTCAGCTCATCTCTGATCCCATGCGACTTCACCTTCTGCACCAGTCTGCCATGAGGGACCTTGTCAAAGGCCCTACTGAAGTCCATGTAGACAACATCCACTGCCCAACCCTCATCAATCATCTTCGTCACTTCCTCGAAAAACTCAATCACGTTCACCCTCATTGGGGCGTATTTAATATTCCTTCTGTTCCTTGAATACCATCTGTCTCCCTATCCGATCATGGAATTCACTGGATAACATTATTCGCCTGTCCAGCAGGCACAGAATTCCTTGGATGTGACCCTCTTCCAGTCCAATAGGGGCAGAATTCCCTGGATGTATCCATGTTCCTGTCCAATAGGGGCAGAATTCCCTGGATGTATCCATGTTCCTGTCCAGTAGGGGCAGAATTCCCTGGATGTATCCATGTTCCTGTCCAATAGGGGCAGAATTCCCTGGATGTATCCATGTTCCTGTCCAGTAGGGGCAGAATTCCCTGGATGTATCCATGTTCCTGTCCAGTAGGGGCAGAATTCCCTGGATGTATCCATGTTCCTGTCCAGTAGGGGCAGAATTCCCTGGATGTATCCATGTTCCTGTCCAATAGGGGCAGAATTCCCTGGATGTATCCATGTTCCTGTCCAGTAGGGGCAGAATTCCCTGGATGTATCCATGTTCCTGTCCAGTAGGGGCAGAATTCCCTGGATGTATCCATGTTCCTGTCCAGTAGGGGCAGAATTCCCTGGATGTATCCATGTTCCTGTCCAATAGGGGCAGAATTCCCTGGATGTATCCATGTTCCTGTCCAGTCGGGATAGAATTCCCTGGATGTATCCATGTTCCTGTCCAATAGGGGCAGAATTCCCTGGATGTATCCATGTTCCTGTCCAATAGGGGCAGAATTCCCTGGATGTATCCATGTTCCTGTCCAATAGGGGCAGAATTCCCTGGATGTATCCATGTTCCTGTCCAATAGGGGCAGAATTCCCTGGATGTATCCATGTTCCTGTCCAATAGGGGCAGAATTCCCTGGATGTATCCATGTTCCTGTCCAGTAGGGATAGAATTCCCTGGATGTATCCATGTTCCTGTCCAGTAGGGGCAGAATTCCCTGGATGTATCCATGTTCCTGTCCAGTAGGGATAGAATTCCCTGGATGTGACCACAGTTTACCCAGGTCCCATTTCGGAGTCAGTGTGGGGGGATGTCAGAGGAAGATCCTGTCAGATTCTGGGTGTGGAATACTCCGGAGTGGGAGAACTAATCAGATTCCCGTTCTGGATTCCTCCTGATCTCTCCCCGGCCACCCAGCAACCTCCATTCTCACCGCAGCTCACAGCGCAGAGAAACATCTGGAATCGTGCCTCACAGCTGTCTGTCCAACAGTATCTGACCCTGAGACACACGGGGGGGATATCAGGGAGCGCTGACACACAGCAAGCTCAAAGAGCAGAACACGGAGGAACAGAAGGAGGCCATTCGGCCCATCGCGTCTGCTGCACCCATTCATTGATGTGATAATCCTCAACTCCACTTTCCCGCCTTATCCCCGTAACCCTCGATTCCCTTCCTGATGAAAAATCTGTCTGTCTCAGCCTTGAACATACTGGACAACCCGGCCTCCACAGGCCTCTGCGGGAAAGAATTCCACACACTCACTCCCCTCCCAGAGAAGAAATTCCTCCCCATCTCTGTCTCCAATGGGTGACCCCCCTCACTCTGAGATTATTCACCCTGGTCCCAGACTCTCCCACAAGGGGAAACACCCTCTCAGCATCCATCCTGTCAATCCCCCCCTGAGAATCCGATATGTCTCAATAAGGTCGCCCCTCATTCTTCTAAACTCCAATGAGTTCAGGCCCAACCTACTCAACCTCTCCTCATGAGAAAATCCCTCCCTACCCGGGATCGACCAAGTGAACCTTCTCTGGACTGCCTCCAATGCCGGGATATCCTTCCTTAGATAAAGGGATCCAAACTGTTCCCAGTATTCCGGGGGGAGTCTAACCAGTGCCTTGTATAGTTTTAGCAAGACTTCTCTGTTCTTATACTCCAATCCCTTTGAGATAATGTACCTGTCCCTGTCCTGGGAGTGTTTGATGGGGGAACAGTTTAGAGGGAGCTTTACTCTGTATCTAACCCCGTGCTGTACCTGTCCTGGGTGTGTTTGATGGGGGACAGTGTAGAGGGAGCTTTACTCTGTATCTAACCCCGGGCTGTACCTGTCCTGGGAGTGTTTGACGGGGGCAGTGTAGAGGGAGCTTTACTCTGCATCTAACCCCGTGCTGTGCCTGTCCTGGGAGTGTTTGATGAGGACAGTGTAGAGGGAACTTTACTCTGTATCTAACCCCGTGCTGTACCTGTCCTGGGAGTGTTTGATGGGGACAGTGTAG